>NW_027185406.1:0-10000 GCF_022577435.1 Embiotoca jacksoni | reverse complement strand
AGACGAGACGTAATCTGCGAGACTCCCACTTGAGTGCCACTTAACTCCATCAGAATCGAATTAAATATTGTCAAGTTATTGTCCACTAATGATCCCTCTCTCTGCAAAAATCTCATTTGACTCGCCTCCGGAACGATCCGTGCCAACGGCGGCGGCCATATATCCCCAAAAAGCCATAATCTTGTCGTAATGGCCTCATTCACACGCAAAAAAAAAAGAAAAAAAAAACCTCTCAATACGAGTCTCCTTTTTAGTGTTTTTAAATTAATGTAAATGGCCGAGTTTTGATGTGCATAAACTTGGCGGGGCAATCAGGCAGAGTGGGGGAATCTGTGATGACTGATTTACTCATTGTACTCTTCATCTCATCAAACTCCCGGCTTCTGTGTGGAAGGAGGGGAGGGACGAAGACGAAGACGAAGGACGAGGGAAGAAATCTGGCAGAGCGAGAGAAACTCACAGAAACATTTCACTGGATGAGTTTGTGCTGCATAATTTAGGACATTTAAATTCAAATTTACTTTTTCAATTAAGGCAGATATCACCGACTTCTCTGTGTTGTCCTGCCATCACATTTTTATTTATTTATTTTTATTTTTTTTAATCTTCCTTTCCAACAACCTCAGCAAACTTAAATCAAAACAGGCCTCCGGTCCTCTTTCTATTCTCATTTCAAAGTCTTTGAAAAATAAATAAGGCATTCAAATATTTACCGAGTCAGGACATTAGCTGGCCGAATCTGTGGAGTGAATATGATGTGATTTTCTGATTCTTTCGATGGAGGAAGAGGAGAATTGAAGCATTTTAGTCGGTCGCGACGTCATTCCGTTGAAACTAAAGATAAACATGAATTCATTCATACTGTTCTCTATTAAATTACATCAAACTGTAAAAAAAATAAAAATGCAGATCATAGTTATGTCTTTGAAGTGATGGCTTTGTCTGAACAACAGCGAGAAAAAAAAAAAAAAAAAAAGAGAATTTTTGCTTGAAAACTCGCATTTTTTTTTTTTTTTTTTTTTTTTTTTTTTTTACTGCTTATTAATCGATGAATTGTTTCGGCTCGATTTCACGAGGAACGAAGAAGGAGGGAAAAAAATAACGAGAAGAGACGTAGAAGAAAATGACGTCTCTGAAGATACTCTACGTCTGAAATACATCGGAAACAGAACAATATAATGGAACAAGAACAATATAATGGAAACAGAACAATATAATGGAAATAGAACAATATAATGGAAACAGAACAATATAATGGAAATAGAACAATATAATGGAACAAGAACAATATAATGGAACAAGAACAATATAATGGAACAAGAACAATATAATGGAAACAGAACAATATAATGGAAATAGAACAATATAATGGAAACAGAACAGAGGAGATAGTAGATGTCAGGAGATGCTGATGACGACGTTATTGATCCGACAACACGCTGAGATCAAACACGTTCAATATCATGACAAAGGCACACACACACACACACACACACACACACACACACACACACACACACACACACACACACACTTCATCAGCCTCTTCCTCCCCATCTGTTAAGTAATTGGAGGTATAAAAACATTATTTAACTCAGCGTGGCGACAGCCTGCCGCTGAGCTCTTCCACGCTGATGACTCAACTCAGGAAGTTTGGGTTTCGGTGCCGTCGGGAGCTCCGGCGTAGTAAACAACATAGCAACACAAGCGCCGCCGCCGCCGCCGCCGCCACCTCGGCGTTTTTAAAACGTCGCAACGCGCAGCAGTTCAACGCCCTTAAAAATTAGACGTACAATTAACTTCGTATTTAGGAAGATATTCACGGAGTCCCTTTCCCTCTTTTCTCTGCACAAAGCAAACTTTAAAAAAACACAAGAAAATGGAGGTTTTTTATGTGTATAAAAGGATTATTAACATCTAATTGTGAGGAAATCTGAGACCTCGGCCATGCTCTGATTTTCTTTCGATCACCTACAATTTGCCAAAAAGTTTTAAATATTAGAAATATCGTGTTGCATAAAACACTTCAAAGACGCTGGAGATTTGACTTGCAGGTGTTCGGGGTGAAATATCGAGAGATCGTCCCCCCGTCCCCCCCCGTCCCCCCAACCCCCCGCGGATCCGACTCTTTGTGTTTAACAAACAACCCAGAAATTCAATGAAACTCATCCACCCGGAAATAAGTAACCTCAGGAAAGAGGAAACACTGAGCAGCTCTGTGAGCAACGAATCCTCGTCTGCAGCCGAGCGTGAAACCGAAGCGTCTTGTGAGTTTGTACGGATCTCCGCTGGGACAAAAATAAAAACCAAATCAAATCCTTTGACTGGATAGAAAAGTGGACGTAGCTTCGGGCTCGAAAAAGATGAGGCCGATGCAGAAGTGCGTTAAGCTGCAATACCGCCGAGTGCCACTAGAGGGTCGGCTCCAAAAAGCCTCCATAGACTCCCATTCAACTTCTCTCATCAAATACAAAGTCGTTCAATGTTTTCCACCAGTTATCTCGGTGTCGTTGGCTAAAGTCGCTCCTTCTTACCAGTTTTATGGAGGTCCATCTGAAAATAATCATGTCGTTAATTGGAAAATAAGTTTCAAAAAGACGTGTTTGTTTGGGGGCGGGCGTGTCTGTTTGATTGACAGTCAGGTTACGGGACGTATTATCACCTCCCGCTCCGAACTAGCAAGAGACGGGCGTCGGCTAAACGTCCGTTCACAAACCGGCGGGTGACGTCGCTGCCGGTTCGCCGCTCGGCCTTCGACATCTGAACCTCATCTTTTGCTCCCGTATGATTGACAAGGCGGTTCGCGACTGTAGATATTAGCCTTCATTGGCTCCCCGTCGCCGTGGCGGCGTCTCCAGACGAGAGGCACTCGGAGAGCTGGAGGCATTAAAGACAACCAGCTGTGCGTCTCTGTTAGAACATCTGTATCACGCGGTGATGAGAGAGGAACTCGTGGTGTTCGGGGTAATTAGGAAGATTTACAAGCGGTGGTGTGAGGGCTTCTCCCGGGTGTGTGTGTGTGTGTGTGTGTGTGTGTGTGTGTGTGTGTGTGTGTGTGTGTGTGTGTGTGTGTGTGTGTGTGAGCCTGCGACAAGTGTTGTATGTGGCAAGATGGCTCCATAATCTAATACCGTCGAACATCAGCCGACTAAACAAACATTAAAACTATTCGTGACGAGCTGGATTGAGTTCGATTCAGCTGTAAGTGACTATTTTCTTCATTATTTGTATCGTCTCTTTATGTCAATCCAAATACAAAACATACGCATTTTTTTTTTATTTTTAAATTGATTTGTTTGTCCAATCCAACAGGAAAAAAAAACAAAAAACAGCAAACTATTATAATTTTCATAAAGTTGGAGCTCCTGAAGGAGCAGCGGTTCTTCTTAAATCCAATAAATTTCAGTTTTGACTTAATTTAATCAGTGACCAAAAGATTGCGCTCAATTAATTATCTGCCGCCCGAGTAATCAATTAAAAGACTAATCTACCTTCTGGCAAATTGTTAAAAAAAAAAAAAATTACAAAAACAAGAAAAAAGAAAATCAATAAAAAATATGAGCCGTGTGGCTTTAATCCAAATGTTTTGGCGCGCGAGTGGAAAACGTCTTCCTAAAAGTCCCCCTCGGTAAACGCCGAGCGCATTTTAGACACGAGTAAAAATGTTCCCCTTCGATGTTTCTCTCTGGAAATAAAAAAAAACTTCCCCGGAGAGACCGAATGTGTGCCGCAGTGTGAAAGAGGCGTCCAGAGAAGCTTCTTCTTCGGTGTCTGCAGAGTGGAGATTCATCACAATCACAACATCTTCCTCTGCTGCCGAAGAAAGAGAGAACGTGACGCCTCTCCGGCTGTCATATGTCAAATCCACGGGGGGGGGGGGGGGGGGCGGATATCTTTCTGTAAGTCTGCATTTCTGCAAGGAATTTACCCACAGTTCATAGCAAAATTGCTGACGTATCATTGACTGTATATATAAAAAAAAAATCTGAACTCGAGGCTTCATAACGGCCGTTCACAAACCGACGGGTGACGTCACTCACAATAAGAAGGAGCATTTTATTGACTTTTATGAGACTCGTTGAATGGGAGTCTATGGAGGCAATTCGGAGACAAACCTCTAGTGGCACTCGGTGGTATTGCAGCTTAAGGCCTAATCGGCCTAATATTTCCGTCCCGGAAGCTTTTTAAAAAAAAATGTTTTATATGCAATCAATGACACACACACACACACACACACACACACGCACACGCGCACACACACACACACACACACACACACACGCACACGCACACGCACACACTTTGGGATTGTGGCCAACGCCCGAGGTGTTCGGGAAGATTCGACTCGAAAACCATTCCCCACTTCAGCTTTTGCTGCCGTCGTTTAAAATGACGTGAAGATGGCGGCGAGCCAGAAGACGATTAAAGTCACACTTATTGTCAAATCAGCCGTAAAGACACGACTCCCCGTCAAGACACGACTCCCCGTCCCACAAATCACACTCCAAAATTTGCGGCCGCGGACGGGCAGGAAAAGAAAACAGCTGTTTGTGAACGCCGAGTTCGTACCTGCGTCCGGTTGTCCTCCAGGGTCTTGTCCAGCTCCGCCTTGGCCGCGGCCGACTCCTGCTGGTGGGTTTGTCTCAGGTGTTCGATGGCCGACGCGTGGATGTGGTTCAGCTCCGACCGCAGGGACGCTGACCGGGAAAAGATTCAGTGGAAGAAGTTACAAAATATATATATATATATATATGCAATTTGTACAGTAAGGAAACAAAAAGCCAGTTTGCAAAAGTTCAAATTTAGTGATACTGCAAGACTCAAGCAAAAAAAAAAAAAAAAAAAAAAAAAAAAAAAAAGCTCCTTTCAAGCTGTAGTCTGTTTGCAAAAAAAAAAAAAAAAAGGAACTCATTAGACGGCGAGGCATTTTTATTACATTACTTTGTTACTTTGCACATAAAGACGAGTGCCTCCGTCGCCTTTACCCGAGTGGCCTTTAATCCTCACTCCAATGAGCACCTTTTATTGCAAACAGTCTAATGGTTTGGAGAAGCGCGGCGGGGGAACGCGCCGCTATTAGCTTCCTACTTGAAAGGTTGTGTAAGAAAAAAAAACAACAACCAAAAAGATGACAAATTCAGAGCACGTAGAAGAAGAACATAATGTTACAAACCCGCGCAATTTCACAGACGAGGAGAAGATGAAGAAGAAGGAGGGTGAAGAAAGAGGGCGAGAGAGAGAGAGATAAAGAGAAGGAGGCAATAAGAGGATGTCAGGGTGGTGGGAGGTGAGAGATGGATGGAGGCGGCTCTCCGGTGTCGGGACCATGACATGAAGGTTAATGGGAGACCATTTATCACGCCGCTGTACCGGTGGGTTTCGTGCTGAAAAACTGGGTAGGGCTGAGATTTTACTGCATATTTAGTCTCGCAGGTTTTAGGTCCTCGTTTTTAAATCGACCGACACCTCTTAAGATCGAGTTATCTGTTAAATACGTACACGTATCGGAAATAATACGTACCGCACTTTTTTTTTTTTGCTGGACTGGAACAGCGGGATACTTTTAATGTCTGGTCACTGATTGAGTATGATGCAACTTCCTGTTTGCATTTCAAATTAAAAGCCCCTTGTTTCAAACTAAAAGCGGTCTCATGTTTCATACGCGGCGCAGCCATGTTTGAGGTTTTCGCCAAATCTTTTTAAGCTGTATCGAAAACCTGACTCACTTTCACGAAGCCATTGAAAAATAGTTACTCTTAACATATTAACTTGTCATCTCGAACAGTTTAACTTGAGAAAAGTCACTTCGTGTTTCAGAATTTCCACTTTTAGTGAACCGTACGGCGTCACCGGAGTGCAAAACACACAAAAAAGAAAAAGACAGAAAAAAAAAACAGGATTGTTTTACTTTTTTTTTTTTTTTACTTTCGACGTGAAAAAAACATAAAAACAAGAACACGCACACTCTTGTGTTAATGTTTTGTACTTCGGGGCTGCAGGTTTATATTTCTTGCATGTTGCGTCTGTAACTCGGCACCGCGGCGGCAAAAGAAACATGTTTGATTTCACTTCCCACCGACTCTGAACTGAAAACTAAAAATCAGTGCAAAATGTGCCAAAAAGTCACGGGCGGGTAAATCTTTAAAAAAATATCTTTTTTTTTTTACACAAGCCTCCTCCCCTCCTCCTGCCACACACACACACACACACACACACACACACACACACACACACACACACACACACACACACACACACACTTTTATTCAGATCTTACCCAGCATGGCTTTGCCCTCGTCCTCCAGTTCAAAGCGGAGCGTTTGCAGCTCTTGCTCCGACTGCTGTTTGAGCGTCTCGATGCTCTGACGGTGAGCCTCTCTGAGAGACTGCAGCTCGGCGTGGTGATGGTGGCGGAGACGCTCCTCCAGGTCCTGATGGAGAGAAGAGAGGGCGGGGGAGGGGGAGGAGGAGGGGGGAGTTCCACCGGGACGGAGAGAGAGAGAGAGAGAGAGAGAGAGGAGAAATTTGTAAAGAGAAAATGAAAACAGGGCGGAGAGGAAGAGGAAGAGGAAGAGATATAAAGAATGAAAAGAGAAGTGGAACGTATTTTAATTCAGAATCCTCCACGAAGGAACTTCACACCATTTCTGCTGCACAGTTTTGAAAAAAAAAAAAAAAAATTGAGGTCACAATTCATGGAAAAAACACAGAAAAGCTTCTCGTATTTAAAGCGTCACATCAACTTTAATTGAGAGTCGTTCAACTGTGGAGTTTTGAGTTAAAAAAAAAAGAAGAAAAAAGTAATCTGCACTGTAAAAATGCGCCGTAACGCCGACAAAACTCTCTTTTTCTAAAACTTAAACGAGGCTTCTTCATATTTCCAGTCTGTTTAAAAGTTTTCCCTAAAAAAACGTCTGCTGTTTTTTTTTTTTCCATTCGGAACATCTTTTGAGGTTTTTGAGGTAAAACGAACTCGATCACTTTTGGCACCGTGTAGATATTAATATAACATTTCAGAATACTGACGCGTGGTTCAATACATCGTCTCAGTTTCATGGAGCATTTGTTCATATGGGCATCATTTTCTGGACTGAAAAAAACTGAACTATATTCAGGAAAAACTGAATTTGTTGAGTTGCAGAGTGAATAAGCAAATGACAATAAATGTTTCTGTCCCTTTGTGGGCAAAGTAAAACAATTTCTTTAATTTAGCCATTCTTTATCCTTTTATTCACTCCTTTATCAATCTTGCACTTTTTTTTTTTCTGTTTTGTAATTTAGACTTTTTGTTTTCTGTGGTACTTTAATTATTACTACTTCTTTATTATCTCCGATATTTCTGGACCATTTTCTGTAAATTTGAAAATAATAAAAAAGAAAATACGATTGTTGGCATCATAAATGTAGACGAGGAAAGATTACGGGAAAAAAAAAAAAAAGAGATGATAATCAGGTGTAATATGGACAGGTGTCAATCAGGTAGTCTTATTCATTATGTCCAAAAATAAAATCGCTGGATTTCCTTCAAGTGTCGTCCAAACTAATAAAAAAATAAAAAAATAAAAAGCCATTAAAAAGGATAATTGCATGCGTGTATTGTAGAATTACAGGATGAATTACATCGTGTTCAGCTACTTTCATCCAGCTGTTGTTTATCTCGGCTTTGGCTTCGTCACAAAGAACCGAACAAACAATTTAAACGGAACAACATTATGGACTATTAGCAAAAAAAAAAACCCCAAAAAAAGACCCAAACAAAACAACAACAACCTGATAGGCACTTATATACACGGTGTTAGCATCAGGCATTAGCGCTGTTGACTGGAGGGCTGCCACAAAACACACACACACACACACACACACACACACACACACACACACACACACACACACACACACGGTAATGTTAGACCTATTAATGTCCACCGCTGGCAGCCGTTTTGTTTACTCAGGCAGAAAAATCTACTGTTGATGTGTCGAGTGTTTCTAGAAGTGAGTTTACAGGAAATATGGTTTAACTTTTTTTGTGTGTGTTTCTAAACCAGCAATTGACGACAATAATTTGATGCAGCTTTTCTCTGTGAAACAATATTGTTTTATTTAATGAGAACACCGATCATTAAAAACGCCCCCCACCCCCCACCCTACTGTGGTGTGTGTTTTTTTTAAGTTTCTGACCACCTACTGTTGTTAATTGCAGCTGCTGTTACGATCTTTCATTTGATCTAAATAATAAGATTGCAACAGATTGCAGGATGCAGCGACGGACGGCGCGTTCACGGACGACGTTTTTCCAGAAGTGTTTCTGAGCCCGTGCGGTGATTTCCACCACAGAATTGTCTTTGTTTTTAAAGCGACCAGCGTTCAGAGATTTCTTCAGATTTTCTGGCTCTTTTAACGACATCATGAACCCGCAGATGATGAAATCCACGAATTCTTTGCGATTTTAACGTTGAGGATCATTATTCTTCGCAGTCTTTTCACGGAGCGGTGAACCTCTCGCCGTCGTCACTGCCGAGACACTCTGCCTCTCTGAAATTATCTTTTTATACATATATATATAGATATAGATATATCATGTTACTGATTTGTTGCCAGGTAACCTAATTAGTATTGAAATGTTCCAACTTTTTTTGAAACAAGTTGCTGCCGTCAAATTCAAAATGAGCCCATATTTTTCATAAAACAATAAAATGTCTTTTTATTGTCTTTTTATTCGATTTGCAAATCGCTGCGTTCCGTTTTTATTTACAACTTTTTGGGGAAATGGCGTTTGTACTTTCGACCGTGCAATTTACTGTCATCGTTCCAGCGTCATTTCTTTTATTATTAAAACTCCGTCTGTTCTTGTTTGTAAGATGTTTGTCTTCCACCACACTTCCAACGCCGAACCACGAGGCGCTGCTCGGCGCAAATGAATGGAGGCACTTCGGTTGTGCATTTCTGGTCTGTTTTGTGTTTGTTTGCAATCTTTTCTAAAGGTCCCTCGATATTTCTATTATGTAACTGCGTTTTTCTTGTCTGTGAAGTATATGGGGACCTTGCTACATAATGATTTTGCACTCAAAACAAAACAAAACTAAAACAAACAATATCTAGCCGAGTTATTACTTCAGTGCACTAACAGGTATTGAACGCCGGCAGACGGATAAATTAGATGGAGATCATTTCTAATTTCACAAAAAAAGGAAAACGCAGCTTCTACTTCTAACAGCGTTCTTGGAATATTTCATAAAGTTCACATCTCGTTTTTATTAACGCGCAAAGATGCTGCAGAAGGAAAACTGCTGTTTACGCCGAGCTTAGCTCATTCTTCTCTGTCAGTAAACTTATATGGTGGCCTTTTGCAAATTGTAACCACAATCCATCAACGGGGAACATCTAAAATTATATTCATAGAAGGCTGACAGCAACATCTGCGGCATTTTTAATTCACCGACGTGAAAAAGCCTTTGGGGAAAAGATTCGTGGGACGAAGAGCCCCTTGAATATTCAACGAAGCTCGTTCTGAGTCGGCAGGCAGCCGTCTCGGTGTTCGACGGGGCGTTCATGCCGGGTTTTATTTGATTGGTAACACTTAAAAACAGCTCATATGCAAAAAAAAACCAACCCAAAAGCATGAGAGTTCACGTCAGTTTCATAAGTGACTTGATATTAACGTTCGCGCTGTATTTAGTCGTGTATCCGCTGAAAGGGATGAAACGAAGCCTCGTGCTCGTGGCCCCGCCCCCAAAAAGTCCGATTTTCAGTGAGCCCGGAGGAAAACTCTCTTTTTCTGAAAACAGACCTAATAATTTTAAAAGTCATACATACAAGCTTAAAACATTTAACTGTAGGAACAAGAACAAAAACGTGTTTTGAGTGGAGGGGAACTTTAAAAACACGTCAAACAATAGAAACTTAAGATGACTAATTTGGGGGTCCGAGGGCCACTGAGGCAACAATTTATCCTAATCCCTAGCGTCGACTTAACTTTCCTTCGGATATACTCTCTTGCTTA
>NW_027185405.1:2380096-2528674 GCF_022577435.1 Embiotoca jacksoni | reverse complement strand
TTCTGCTGAAATAAACAAGACCTGACAACTCGCAACTGGACACGTAACACAGCAAGCATGAAGTCGAGGCTAGCCGCTCCCAGCATGACATCCGAAATGGCATGAATCTCTGTTATTTGTTGTAACTGTTTTATCTTATTTTATTCTTATCCATATTGTATTTGATGTCATTTTAATGCTGAATAATGTTAATTTACAGTCATCTTTCATTATTTTTCATGCATTTTGGAATATATAACTCACCCATCAGACCGGGTGGAATTTTTCCTCTGTTAGTGACTTATTTTTCTTTTTGAAGGCTTTTTTTTCTCCTGTTTTTATTTGTTTGACTTGTTATTACTTAACATGTTTACTGCTGATGGATGACACCTTTTTTAAAGTGATGGGTGGATTTTAGCTTTGACATAAAGCGTTGCTGGGAGCGGCTAACCTCGACTTCATGTTTTTGTTCATCATGTTCGTGCTTTTCGGAACTAAGGGTATAAATAGCATAAGACAAAGTTGTACTTGCACGAACGATGCTGTACAAATAAATGTTCAAGCTGAGACCAGAAACCTCTGCGTAGAGTAAATTCAACCAGAGCTGTCTGTTTAAAGACAGGAAATACGGCACATCCAGTGCTTCTGGAGTAAACAGGTCACATTTAAATAACCTTGCATTTGGTGCAAAATGCTTTTTGCGTTGTCGTTTACATTTCTTGATGGACAGCAATCATGGACAAAGAAATGAGTGGAAGGGGACAAAACAGTAAGACCACATCTTCCAACCTCCACAAGTGCAAACACAACAGAAAGATAACCACAGACATAATGCAACAGTGTTCATGAGTGACTCATTAAAAATAGAAAAGAAACCCAGTTGCTCACTTTATTCTTTAAGTTTGTGACTGAGCTCTTGTTGTTTTGTGTCAACCCTGAATTCGTACTAAAGAATATGTTTTGCTGCTATTAGCAGTTTGGATAAAATTTATATTAAAATGATCTACTTTCATTTGAAGGCTTCTGCTAAAAGTTGCAGCATCAGGATCCATTTTGAGGAGAGACGGTTTCTGTGTGAAACAGTTAAACCACTTTGTTTTACCGGTCTGAAAATATTCTCAAGAAGAGAGCTGCCGCAGCTTTAAAGTGCTCTGTGGTCACTGTGGTCAGGTGTCAATGTGATAATGTTCCATCTGTTGAAGTATACACCCAGTGCCACATCTATAAATGCACATTGAGATATTATTAAAAAAAAAATGATCCATATATCTGTTAAACCAGTCACACACATTAAATCTGCATATAGCAGTGACGAAGTACTTAACACCGACTGCTGCTGCACAAAATAAAAGGAGAAAAATAGACAAAGTAATGCCGACACAAGCGGCTGAAATGATAAAACTCACGAGAGAATTTTATTTTATCCGGGCGCGTTTGGTCGCTGTGTAAATAGAAAACAAAAATAGAATGATTTGCAAATCCTGGAAACCAATATTTACTTGAAAATGGAACAAAGATAACATCAGATGTTGAAACTGAGATATTTTATTGTTTTATTAAAAATAGATGCTCTTTATAAATATGATGCCAGTAACACATTCCTCAACCTCCTCCTTTTCCTTTGAATGTCTGCCCTCAGATGGTGTAAAACATCAAATCAGGCATCAACATTTAAAATAGATGTTTATCAAAAATGTTATTTATAAATATAGAAAATGAATTAAAAATCAACCTGGAAGTTGCTTTTCAAGAAATGAAATAGATTTTATTTGTGGGACTGTTAACATCAGACCTACATGACTTGTTCACGTTACACAGGAACAATGTAAACTGAATGAGGGGCCTCAAGAGGAGGTTTTGACCCACATAAGAGAGATATAAGATCCAGTATGAGCACAGGGTCTGTCTGCGTGAGGACGTTAAACTCTGAGGTTCCACCTACTTTTCACTTCATCTGTAATTCAGTCTAATGTGCAGAGAGTCAGCGAGAAGGCAACATGGAGTCTACATGTCTCTCCATCAGACTGCGTGAGTACTGAGTCTGTCTGTGTTTTTCGTAGCTGCATGCAAATATGTTTAACAGGCCGATTATTAAACATGCAAAACCTTTTGGGTTCAAATACATTTTTGCCATTCAATTTCATTACAGACCATGAACTGTTTGTCCAATGTCTACATCAACATGTGTAATAAGCTCTTTTTATTCATTTCTCCAGTGATTAACATATTGTTGCTGCTTGTTGCACAACTACAAGACAACTATTGTGCTCAGACAGTTGGTGAGTAAAAATACCTTAATTTACTGCATTATTGGAAGTAAAAAGTGGTGTTAATGGTCCAGAGTACCGTGGTCACAATGATATTTTAACTACATTTTAAGTTTTTCTTGCCTGCCAGTCATGTTTTCTTCTATCTTTGTGTTGCGACTGCGTTGAGCAGCTGGTTCTGTGATCCTGGAGAGTCCCGTCTCTCCCGTGACGGAAGGAGAAGCTGTGACTTTGCGCTGCAGAAACCGGATGACTTTCATCAACCTCCCAGCTGATTTCTATAAGGATGGTGTCCTCATCAGGAGCAGTGACACAGGAAGCATGATCATCCAGAACATTTCTAAATCTGACGAAGGTCTCTACAAGTGTAACATCTCCGGAGCTGGAACATCACCAGAGAACTGGCTCCTTGTCAAAGGTCAGCTGATTTTGGCCTTAAAAAGCCTTTATAAGCTGTCATTTTGTATAGTTTATGGGCTCGGCATGATATAGTGGTCCAGAACAAATTACTGTATGACAAACCCCATTAACTCAGTTGACGTGCAGTTCTTTTTTGATGTTATTTCATAAGGTTTTTGAAACTATATGAAAATGCACAATATGCTGTAGGAGAAATTGCGTTTTTTTTTTTTTTTTTTTTTTTTTTCTATAATCTAGAAGATATATGTTATTATTTTTTATATTTAGTAAATATTGGAGGTGTAATCCTAGTAAGATATGGTATGGAGGAAGAAAAACTAATTAGACACTAATTGGAGTCGTACCTTTGTCTATATTCACCACAGTAATGCATACAAACACAGCAGGACACTGGAAAAGTGATGTTACTGTTGTAATGTGTTGACAAGACATAGCTGATCTTGTGATTCTGGAGAGGCCTGTACGTCCCGTGATGGAGGGAGACTCGGTGACTCTTCGTTGTAGAAAGATTAAACCTCCCACAAACCGCATAGCGGATTTCTACAAACACGGCTTCCATATCGGCACCGGCTATAAAGGAAAGATGACCATCCACAATGTTTCCAAGTTGGATGAAGGACCCTACAAGTGCAGCATCTCTGGAGTCGGTGAATCTCGAGAAAGCTGGCTGGTTGTCAAAGGTCAGACGATACGCAGATGATGTGATACTGTGCACCCTGCTTGCATTATGTTTGTAGCACCGTACGAAGACCGTAAGCATCATTTAGCTGTTTTTATCTGAGGATTTGTCTTTAAAATTCATCCTTAACCGTTGAAACATGTGTAACACTTGCTGATCAGCTGTGGCTGTGATCCTGGAGAGTCCTTCCTGTGATCGAGGGAGAAGCTGTAACTCTGCTGCATGAACAAGATGAACACCAACGTCGCTGCTGATCTCTGTAGAAATGGCCTCTTTATTGGGAGAAGCGCTACTGGGAACATAAGCTCATGTAGGACAATACATGGGTCACATTTATGGAGCTGGAGAATCACAAGAGAGACGGCTGGCAACCCAAACTGCCATATTCAAATGTATTAATAATGAATCATACTATTTATTATGTTTTCAGAGTATCCAGAAGAAGAAGAAGCCCGTTGTTCAGATCAATTTCCTGGTCTCCTCTACCTCCTCCTCGTGAAGAACATTGCCATCGTTTTCTGTGTGGCTCTGCTGCTGTTGGTGTTGAGAAAACGTCACCGCGGAGGATACACAGGTAAAAGATAACGTAAATATATAAAGATATAATAATAAAGGGAAAAGTGTTCAGACGATCAAATGCATATCATACATTTCTGCTTTAACTTCCACAGATGACTAATCAGGAGAACAAAACATCCAAATAACAAACAAAAAAAAATCAACAAACCACGTGTAAGTTTAATTTTTCACAATCAGATGCTTATTTTGAATGTCAAGATATTTTCATCTTTCTTGGGTCTTTTTCTGTTTTTCAGGAAGCGGAAAATTACAGCTTTCTGCAAATTTCTGCAATTTCATCGTCACGATTGTATTTTACTGTCTTATTATCTGTTAACAAACATGATGAAAAAAGCCAACCTGTTGTGGTTTGGGTTGTGTCTGTCAGTTAAAGCTGCAGAGGAAACTTGGTGCCGTGGACACTGTGTGTCGTGAGAAAAACCCATCAGGTGTGAAGAGCAGTCAAACCACACGGCCTCTCTTTCATCTCGTTTTCTGTTTCTATCCGTTTACCGATGTGCCGCCATAGTTGTTCTCAGCGTGTCTTGAAGTGTGCAGAACGACCACACCGTCTCATATCTCTGTGAAAAGAAGCTGTGGTTTTATCCGGCGACTGAGGCCATGCACTTTGGTTTTGGTGCTGACAGCTGATGAAACGTTCATGTGCTAAATTATTTTTACGTAGTCAACAAGTCTGATGAAAAAGATCAATAAAAAAAAAAAACTTAACATGATGTGCAGATAGAAAAATGTTTTATATTCATTTGTTTATTTTTCATGACCTTGCTACTAATATGTTAAGTTTAAGTTACACACAATAACACTGTGATTTTACAAGAATATGAATCATTACATCATAAAATCTTTTTCTCCTTGTAATAAAAATCATAAAATGAAACTGTCTCCTTTCTTATTATTACAATAGACCTGTTTAAAATTACCCCTTTACGATTTTTATCTTTTTCAGACGTAAACAGAAACTTGACAGTGACAGGTTCTCCATTTCTGTTTAAACCTTTTCCATTTGTCCACATGGTGGCACTATGATGTCGCAGCGGCATGTATCGTCTTGAAATATTTATTCCAGCATGATCTCAACACTGTTTGCTTTTTGAGGTGATGTCACGATGCAGGTTTGACAAAAACTCGGCGGCGACGTTGTTTGAATGCTGTCATGTTTTAATTGTGCTTCAAAGACTAGTTTTCTCTCCAGAACATCCCTTCAGCGTTGCAGTGAAGCAGACAAGTCCAGGTGTGATTCCAGAAGAGGCCGATGACACCAGGTTGGTGCTGAGCATCGTGTCTTCGTGTCAGCTCAGCAGATGGTGGCAGACTGACGGGAGGTGAGGGAGCACGTTTTATCATCCCAGCAGTGGTTGTCTGTGGAGAAGAAACACAGGAGTCAGTCAGAGCAGCAAACAACAAAACCTGAAACTGTCCCTCGAATGCTTCAAAACCTCAACACATTAATAGGCTTTCTTTTTTTATATGAACAGGCTGATGTGAGCAGAGCCAAAGTTAACAGGTTCATGTGAAGAGGGGGACACATCATTATTATATTACTCACAACTCTCTTTGTCCACCACATCCTCAGGAGACGATCCCAAGGTCAAAGGTCACTGTTTGGTGTACGTTGAAAGAGAGATGACTTGGTCTGATGCTGAGGTAACTCAGAGGTTTTGGATTCAGTCAAAATCTTCTACATTACACCCAAACATGGATCTGAGGCTCCGACTGCCAACAGGTGATCCATCGGTCCGACAGGTGCAATGGAAGGAGGCGTCCCACTTCTCACCCTGGTCGGTTTGGTTTCATCTTCTAGGAAGGTGTTTGGTTCTGGAGTGATGTCTCACCCTTCGCGTCCTCGACCTGGTGCCCCGGGACACCAAACAACATGAAGGACAACCAGGACTGTATCCTTATGATGTCACTGGGTTTGTTCAAGCTTTGTTTGAAAAGTTTTGGCTTCACTCCTGTTCATTTCTACAAAAAGCTTTACAAACTGAACGCTCGGCATTTTACAGAGGTGCCCTTTAGGAGAGCAGCGGTGATCCTCATAAAGGACAGGGGTGCATTATGGGAAATATAGGACCATTGTTTTAGGAGCTGGAGTTTGGTTTTAATATCAATCAAAATAACAATTCATCGTTCATTGTTCCTCATGATCTTATTTACAATTCTCTGCTGGAATACTGAAGATCAGATTATGTGGAATAAGATTTGTCTCGAGGAGTTTCGGTTCAATAGTTCACTGCGTCACTCGTCCCAGTCTGAGATGCCTTCAGGAGACGGTTCATAAAGATGTTGGATCTCATGTCTTTTAGCCTGTTGTGTAATTCTGTGGTTTACTTTTAATTTTTTTACCTTCCATTTCCTCAACTTCTGCCAGGCACACACACAACAACTCTGTGAGGCCGAGAATTGAAATGACATCGACCGACCGCGAGGCTGAAAGATGAACTTCAAACACAACATTTCCATTTAAGGAAGACTTCCTGATTTCTCAGGTCTACATGTCAGCATGTTCTGTACAGTAATGGCTGCTGGATTCGTTCCTTCTCTCCGTGCAGGAAGTGACCAACTTTTTCTGACAAGATTTTGAATTAAGAGATGGAAATCTTTGCATAAATAATACTTTCATATAGAATGAAAAACACAAATAAATAAACGTATTTGTTGGAATTCAGGGAAATTTTCAAATGTTAAATTTGACAAGTTTGTAATGAATCCCTTTCTAATTACAGTTTCCATTTACGATTTAGTATCTCATTTATAAAACAACAAATATGAATAAAAAAAACACTAATTAAAAGTTCAGTTACGTTTCCCTGCAATGAAAGACATATTGAAATATCTACATCCCTCCAACATTATTGATGAACAGCTCCAGCTGCCTTTGCTCTAACTTTGGATCATCGATTGTGTCTTTGAAGGTCTGACTGAAGACATTTTTGCGGTTTTCTTTGTCGTCTCAGTTCCTCATTTTGCGCGAGATGTTGAGATAAGTAATCAAATACATGAACTGCTGCGTCCCCGGAGAGGCAGAAGCTCCAGAAGAGAAGGCCAGCTAAGAACTCTAAATGATTTCAATCTTTGTGTGTTGAAGTTTTACTGACGTGTTTGTTTCTCTGGACTGCAGGTGAAGCTCCAGCGCCGGGATGCTGTCGTTGTTCGTGCTCGGGATCGCTCTGACTGCAGCTGCCGGTGAGTTTGTTCAAGTTTCAGCTGCACACAGAAACAAGACGAACCAAGTTAGTAACTGTTGTGTGAAACTATTTTTCCAGCTCTTCCAGCAGCAGCGCCCAAAGATGATCAAACAGGTCGGTGGCTTTTATTAAACTATGACACATGGATCTTCTTTTGAGATCCAGCTGGTGGTATTTATTGCTCCAGAATTCCTGGTTTAACGAGCAGCCCTGCGACAAATGATTCAATGTTCTTGGAAACACAGAATACTTTTAGAAAGATTTCAGAGAACGTCATCTAAACTTTAGGAAGAAATATTCTGGGAAACCAAAAAATGTCTAAAATGTTCCCCAGAAAGTCTTATCGATGCGCACATCAGATTTTACTTTACTATATATTACGATTGGTAGAATTCAAATAAAATATGACTAAATATTAACTGGAGACGCAACAAAACTGTTTGTCCTCAGCTAAGAGTCACCTGGTCAAGCGGTCGGCCTCTTGTTCTGCCGGTTGGTCCGAGTTCAACGGTCGCTGCTTCCACTACATTCCCAGACCCATGACTTGGGCCAGAGCCGAGGTAAGCGATAGGTTTGTTTGTTTGTCACGCACGCTGGCATCCTGCCGATTCTGAGTCCCGCTGTTGACGCCGCCTGTGTTTATCTCTCTGGTAGAAAAACTGCGAGTCCCTGGGAGGAAACCTGGCGTCGGTGCACAACATCATGGAGTACCACGAGATCCAGAGGCTGATCATGAGCGGCAGCCACGAGTACAAAGAGACGTGGATCGGAGGCTCGGATGCGCAGGAGGTATTTGCGTCATTGTTACACTAAGTTTGTCCGGTATTTCATAAAACTCACTATTAAATCCTGTCTTTTAGAACAACGTGTGGTTGTGGAGTGATGGACAGCCTTTCTACTACTCCAACTGG
The DNA here is from genome assembly GCF_022577435.1 of Embiotoca jacksoni. Taxonomy (NCBI): domain Eukaryota; kingdom Metazoa; phylum Chordata; class Actinopteri; family Embiotocidae; genus Embiotoca; species Embiotoca jacksoni. Next base: position 2,520,654 of record NW_027185405.1, on the reverse strand, counting down.
TGTTCCGGAGAGCCCAACAACGGCCGCTGGTCGCAGCACTGCATCCAAGTCAACTATGGAGGTAAACCGAACCACAGGGCTTAAAGTGGGACTGACGTAAAGGTCAAAAACTAAAGCTTTTATATGGTTTGTGTTGTTTTACTTACAGACATGAAGTGCTGGGATGACATGCAGTGCAACAGCCGCCGACCATCCGTCTGCGTCAAGAGAAACGGTCAACTCGCGGGCCGACGCGGAGACACGAAGCAGCTGTAAAACAACCGACACGCCGGAGGATTCGTGTTGGTGTTTACGATCTCCTCCATCTCATCTATAACCCGACGCTCTTTCATATCATTTTACAGCTTTGTAGTTTTTTTTTTTTTCAATCGCCGTAAAGCAACCGAAGGAACGAAGCGACAAGTCAACAGGAAGCGTGTCGTCTCTCAGGCCTCGAGGCTTTGAGCAGAGAAAACTGAACATGTCAATGAAAAGAAAGCTTTTAGCACAACTGTAGTCTGCAGAATGAACTCTTCTCTCATGTCTTTAGCAAAAATTAAAAGTTTGACGCATTGAAACAAGTTGGTCTGTGTGTGATGTCTCTTTATTTTATTTTTTTTAAATGGGTAGAATTTTGGGTAACACCTTTTAAAGTACCTTGAAGTCGTGTTGCATATTTTTTAAAGTCCCTGGTGTAAAAGTACTCCCTACAAAATAAACAAAAGGTACAACTTCTAACGAGTACTTGTAACAACTTTTAACTAATCAAGACTATCTGATTAGAGCATTACTTACTGCCTCGTTGTTTTATCTTTTACTTTGCTTTAATTTGTGTTAAGGATGTGAGAATGAACTACTGCAGGTCTCATCCTGAGTTCTACGAGGTCAAACATCAACATCTAGAGAGACAAAAAATAAAACCATGAGTGGGCAAGGTTGTGCAAAAGACAGATCATTTTTGTATTGATCTTGTAATTTTGTTAAAACATCTTTTCACATTGCAAATAAAACAAAAGCAGTCGCGCAAACTGTGTGCGCTTTCAAGTTGGCTGGTATCGGCCACGTCACATCAAATATAAAGCATGAACAGGCAACTTTCTTATGGTCAACAAAGGAGGGAAGTCGAGTCGGACATTTTGTCTGCAGGAAGTTGCTTTTGACTTGCAACCTTAAAAGTGTATTAACACCGTTAAATGTCGACATACAGTACGAGTTGAAAGTTTGGACACATCTTCTCGTTCAATGGTTTTTCTTTATTTTAATTTTTTTCTACATTGTAGATTAATATTGAAGACATCCAAACTATGAAGGAACACATGGGATTATGTGGCAAATAAAAAAAAAAAGTGAAACAAACCAGAATATGTTTTATATTTTACATTCTTCAAAGTAGCCACCTTTTGCTTTGATAACAGCTTTGCACACTCTTGAGATTCTTTCAATCAGCTCCATGAGGTGGTGACCTGGAATGGTTTTCAGTTAACAGGTGAGCCTTGTCAAGAGTTCATTTGTGGAATTTCTTGCCTTCTTAATGTGTTTGAGAGCATCAGTTGTGTTGTGCAGAGGCAGGGTTGGTGCACAGTTCTATACAGTGAATCGGCCTATTGGACTACAGTTCTGTCATATTATGGTAAGAAACACTCAACTAAGTAAAGAGAAACAACAGTCCGTCATTACTTTAAGACAGGAAGGTCAGTCAATCCGGAACATTTCAAGAACTTTGAATGTATCCTTAACTGAAGTCACGAAAACCATCAAAGGCTCTGATGAAACTGTCTCTCATGAGGACCGCCCAGGACAGGAAGACCAAGAGTTACCTCTGCTGCAGAGGATAAATTCATTAGAGTTACCAGCCTCAGAAACCGCAAATTAACAGCACCTCAGATTAGAGCCCACATAAATGCTTCGCAGAGTTCAAGTAGCAGACACATCTCAACATCAACTGTTCAGAGGAGACTGCATGAATCAGGCCTTCATGGTCCAATTGCTGCAAAGAAGCGATACTGAGGAAGAACAAGAAGAAGAAGAGACTTGCTTGGGCCAAGAAACACAAGGACTGGACATTAAACCAGTGGAACTCTGGACTTTGGTCTGATGAGTCCTATTTGGAGATTTTTGGTTCCACCCGCCGTGTCTTTGTAAAACACAGAAAAGCTGAGCGCATGGTTTCTACATATGTGGTTCCCACCGTGAAGCATGGAGGAGGAGGTGTGATGGGGGGGTGGGGGGGTGGGGGGGTTTACTGGTGACACTGTTGGTGATTTATTCAGAATTCAAGTCATACTTAACCAGCATGGCTCCCACAGCATTCTGCAGCGACATGCCATCCCATCTGGTTTGAGCTTAGTGGGACCAGCATTTGTGTTTCAACAGGTCGACGACCCCAAACACACCTCCAGGCTGTGGAAGGGCTGTTTGACCAAGAAGGAGAGTGATGAGTGCTGCGTCAGATGACCTGGCCTCCACCATCACCGACCTAAACCCAATGAGACGGTCTGGGATGAGTTGGACCGCAGAGTGAAGGCAAAGCAGCCAACAAGAGCTCAGCACCTCTGGGAACTCCTTCAAGACTGTTGGAAAACCATTCCAGGTGAACACCTCATGGAGCTGATTGAAAGAATCCCAACAGTGTACAAAGCTGTCATCAAAACAAAAGGTGGCTACTTTGAAGAATGTAAAATATAAAACATATTCTGGTTTGTTGAGCATTTTTTTGGTTTACCACATTATTCCATGTGTTCCTTCATAGTTTGGATGTCTTCAATATTAATCTACAATGTAGAAAAAAATAAATGCATTTAAAAAAAACATTGAATGAGAAGGTGTGTCCAAACTTTTGATGAGTACTTTATGCATGGTGCAAATCATGCAGGAATACATCGTGTTTCCGAGTGCAGAACAGATCAGGCAGTGAGAACACCGACAGAAACTCAAAAAAAATACAAAATGCACAAATATATGAATATATTTCTTCAGGGACTCAAAATAAGGAATAATCAGCCAAACCTGCCGGAGATACATGAATCTAGGAGCAGGAAAAGACTCAGCAGGCCCGGCAGTCACTGCTACCATGAGATGTAATGTGATGTGACACAAAACCCCGGACAAGGAACAGGTGCTAGTTCTTGCAACCATCCTCCTGTTGGCCTAAAACGTGTCTGTTGACTGATCAACCGACTAGAAACTATTTGTCTGAACTATGTTTCTGATCCTTTGTGGAAATTTGGCGTTTTGGATTTAGGTCCCATGTCGCTCACAGGTTTTGGTCTTTAGCACAACGGTACCAAACCTGGAAATATGACAACAGGCAGCCCATCATCTGTTTTATCTTTCCTTCCCCAAATGAAGCACACAGAAAGCCAAGAAGAGTCTTTCCAAATATGTTACTTGTCGAAATAATCTTCATCATCAATCATCCAAATTTAAAGAAGTTGCTGCTTCCGAAATAACTTCAAAGCAGAAGTTGCATATTTTTTTTGTAAGAGTTATCGTTTCATCTGACACCATTTTTTTTCTTGTGAATAAAATAAAGTTTGTCTGAATGCCAACTCGTCGCTGAAGTCTGTCTTTGTGTTCGTGCATCAAGTGAACCAAGAAACCTGATGTGTCATTACCTCGAGTGCATTTTCTAAAAAAGTGCCGTGTTGTATCAGATCATCTGAAGTAACTTTAAACGTGTTGCATGTTGCAGAATCACCTGTGACGGCCTTTTCTGAGGAGAGTCCCTCCAAACTCGGTGTTTCACAGCACTTCTCCACGTTTTTCTCTCGTAACAGCAGATAGAAGAACATTAAATACTGTTTCTATCTTTCCATCGTTGCGTAATGTAAATGCAGAGATAACTGGGGCAAATTCATTTAAAGTCCTGAACACTTTTCAAAAACAACGGGCCTCCAGTGTCGTAGAGAAGACGACAAACGGATTTCAAGCTATGGGTTTTCATCCGGGCGAACTGTTTGCTGGCTCGTGTTGGGAAACGTCAATGCTTAAAACCCAAGTTGCTCTAGAAGACTTCATCGGCATCGTAAGGCAGTAAAATGAGTCCGTACGATAAAATCAGAAAGAAAAACACAACAGTAACAACGAGTCAGCGTCTTTACCAGCTGACCATCCTTTAAGAGGAACAGGAAATAAAGGAGCAGAAACGTACTGCCGCTAGACCAAAACCATGCAATAACACAAAGTTATCAATATGTTTGATCAGAGTTGTGCAACATGAAATAAGGCTAGTTTAACTGCTGCAGAATCAACTTCCCCAAACCAAGTAGAGAGCAGGGCCGGACAGATCTTCTCTCTGAACCCTGGGAGCCCCTCGGCTGGCAGTCAATACGCCACATGAACGCACTTTGGCTTTAGAAATAACACCAACGATTTAGCTGATATTTGAGAAAATAATCACACCGTTTAATCGATTCCTTGTAGTTCAAAGATTGACAGACAGCCGAGTTGTACTTGCTGCGTCATGACCAAAGCAATGCTAAATTAAAACTGCAAGCAGTGATGTACAGGCCCTCGCACTCCGGCGCGCCACCACCTCCCCGAAGCCGCCTCCCCAACGTGCAGCGCGCGAGGGACCTCGTATCCCCGCTTAAAGTTGCTATTTAGGGCCCGAGCACCGAGCATCGGTGTGAAAGCCCTGTTGTATTTGGTAAAAATGTTCTTGGTAGTTAGCCGTTGTTCTTCTCCTTACGTAAAGTGATTTTCCTTTTTGGAGGCTTTATCATATTCAAAAACTCATGAAAGTGGAAACACATTTGTTTACCGGTGAAAAATTTCGTATTCTAGTGGAGTCGCTAGTGGGCGTGGCCAAACGGCTCGAGAGCGCCCCCTAAAGAGATGCCCCGGCGGCCACATTTACCTAAATTCACCAAATCCGGTGGACACGTGTATCACACCAAGACGCACAAAAAAGTTACATTGCACCGTTACGTCAACTCGACAGGAATTCCACCATTTTGAATTTAGTCGCCATTTTGGGCGATTCTGACACGTTGTACTTTGTCGAACTCCTCCGAGGGATTTTGTCCGACCGACTTAAATTTAGGTTCTATGGATAGAAAACATGTTTGGGATTAAAAGTTATCAAAATAATTTGTTTTCATCGATGTGTGTGCCCGTGAGAGGCGGCCATTTTGAGCGTCTCGCCATGAAACTACGAGTTGCTTTAAATCTTATGTACATGGACCGACCTTCTCCAAACATCACAGGTATGATAACAGACGCGCCCTGAAGACCCCTGTGGGGTAATATTCGCTCTAGTCATAGCGCCCCCTGTTGGCCACTGGAAATGACACTTTTCATACTTTCACATTCTACGTCGAGCATGAACGTAAAGTCGGGTCACAATAACCTAAACATGTAGTTGATGATATATTGAGACATTTGTTTGACTTTGTCAATGGGCATCGCCGTGACGATGCGGCAAAGTTGGATGTCTCGCCGTGACACAGGAAGTTGATGTTTAAGGTCAAAGGATGCTTGAAACATCACGAAACGTGTAACACATCCGGCGTGGTGAGACTATACATCTGATATGTTTTAAGAGTCAGCGTGGCCAAACGGGTCGCCAGCGCCCCCTGCTGGAGACAGGTAACAAGACAAAAATATCAACTTTAAGTGGGTATACGCGGTCCCTCGCGCACTGCACGTCGGGGAGACGGCGCGCCGGAGTGTGAGGGCCCGTACATCACTGCTTGCAGTTTTAATTTTAATTGGTATTGTTGTTGTTAGGAAACATGTTTTCAAATGTTCTCTCATTCATGTTGCTGACAATCTGAATTCGAGCTTTTACACCTACAAATGAGCGGAAGGTCATTGTTGTGGGAGTCTGCAGATACCGTCCGGTCCGTGCAGTCAGTTTGAAATTAAAGGTGGCGGATCATTTGCATAGAACTCCACGCCTCATCATGAACGGTAGTTTTTAAGTGACATTTTTTTTTTTTTATTTCACTTTATTAATCCCCGAGGGGAAATTTCTTCACTACAAAAGGGGGGCTCTCAGGGGGGAGATGCTGCAGCAGGCTGCCACTAGCGCGGCGCCAGGTAACCTGACCTGAGGTGCATGTTTTTGGATGATGGGAGGAAGCCGGAGAACCTGGAGAGAACCCACGCAAGCACAGGGAGAACATGCAAACTCCGCACAGAAAGGCCCAGGACCGGATTTGAACCCGGAACCTTTTTTTGCTGTGAGGTGACAATGCTAACCACTGCACCACCGTGCCTCCCTAACCGTCCACGCCCTTTTGTTAGTTTCCTGTTTTTTTCTGAGAGATGACCAGATAAATACGAGCTGCTCTTCGTTTCCACACACAGAGAAGGTGGAAGTCTACCGGGCCGCCAGCACACTGTTTCATCATCTTCATTGTCTTCATCATCTCCAGCATGAGAGCGCTGACTGCATCTGCACTGTTGTGTGCCCTGACGGCTCTAACCAGAGCTGCTGGTGAGTATGAGGTGGGAAACAGATGTGTGGATGAACGGTAATGAACAGTCCATAACGTGTGTCTCAAACTCTGCAGCTCTTCTTGAAGCGAAGCCCGAAGGGGATCAAACAGGTCGGTAGCTTTTTCATTCTCTGAGTTTGTGTTCACTTCTCGGTTTTCACTGATTTGTGTTGATTTTTTCATTTTTCTGTTACTTCATTTTAAATTTGTGTTGTACTTCATTATGTTGTCTGCAGTTGATTTCTGTTACTTTGTGCTGCGTTACGTCAAGTTATGTTGTGTAGATGCATTACATTTTTTTACTGAGTTGTATTAAATGTTGTCGTATCATGTTAATTTATGCTTTATTGTTATTTTGCTACATTATTTGTGATACGCTTTACTTCAACATGGAGTTACATTTAAAGGCAATCAAACAACATTGCATTTAAAACAGTTTAAAAGTAGTTCTACATATTGTCCTCAGCTAAGAGTCACCTGGTGAAGAGGGCGGCGTCTTGTTTCAGCGGTTGGACCAAGTTCAACGATCGCTGCTTCCGCTACATTCCCAAAGCGATGACTTGGGCCAAAGCCGAGGTAACGACAGCGTCTTTAAACCAGCGCAGAATTGAATGATTTGCTCGATTGGAATATGAAACATAACTGACATCTTCATTCTTGTTTTCGTTGCAGAAAAACTGTCAGTCCTTGGGAGGAAACCTGGCGTCCGTCCACAACGTGATGGAGTACCAGGAGCTCCAGAGGCTGATCATGAGCGCTAGTTACGAGTACAAAGAGACGTGGATCGGAGGCTCGGATGCGCAGGAGGTATTTTAAACATCACTTCACACCCTTTACCTCAACAAGACTTTTAATTCTCATGTAATATTGGAATTCCTTCTGTTCCCTGTAGGAGAACATGTGGTTCTGGAGTGACGGAACCTCTTTCAACTATCAGGAATGGTGTGCTGGAGAGCCCAACAACCACAGCGGCAACCAGCACTGCTTAAGGATGAACCATGGAGGTAAAACAAAGAAAGTTTGAGTGATGTTAACATCCAGAAAAACGTGTGAATGTCTTCATGACTTAGGTATTCTTTGTTTTTGTCAAATCAGCTGGTGGTTAAAATAAACAGTCTTACAGATGATTGGTACCGAAGTGTATCCGTTGAGATGAGTCGTTCAGCAGATTGAGGTTTCGGTCTGTGTTGCGTTCACTGACTCCCGTGTTTTTGTTTTGCTACCTGTAGGTCAGAAGTGCTGGGACGACTATCAGTGCTTCATTAAAAAACCGTCCGTCTGCGCCAAGATGTGACGACTCCCCAGCTGAGGATCGGCACACCAAGACGTCCGTCGAAGACATCACATCTTTATTATTGAACTCTCGCCGCAACGCTGCTTAAGGAATGAAGCGACAAGTCGAACAAACCGGAGGGGGACTGTCTCTGAACGCGAGCCGACCGAACGGGTGGAAAACGGATGCTTTCTGCACAGCTTTATTCTGAAGGGTGAAATCGTCTGTTTGTGCAACAATAAAAAGCTTGAGCATCAAAACACGCTGGTCGGTTATTTATCTGTCTCTGTACTACATAAATCAAACTATGACAAAGAGTAAAATTGTACCGTTTAATTAACGCACGGATCAGACGACAAAAAAACGTCAAGTGTCGGGCCCGAATATGAACACCGGAAATGACTAACGTGACTTGTAGTGTGACATCATCGAATAACAGCGATGAGGCGTTTCAGCACGCAAACGAAAAGTCCAGCATGTCAGTTTTTGTGTTTTTTTTACTTGCCTGGTTTGATGTGTTGTTCGACCAATATGACGATAGAGTGCTTCACATAGAGCCTCTGCAGCTGCGATCGACATCTTGGTCATGACCCTCCACCCCGACGACACAGGAGCTCAACGCGACCCATCCAGTGGTCCTGGTTGCACTTGTAGTGCTGCCACGTCTCCTGACAAGGACACAGGAAGAATGTATGGCCCTTTGATTTAATCTGACAGAGGTACCAAATTTATGGTGTTTACATCCCACAAAATGATGCGTTTATCAAATGTCCCACAGAAAAAAACTGACCATGAACGCTATATATGTATGTATATATGTATGTATAGTATTATTATAAATTATTATTTAATTAAAATTAAAAAACAATGTAGGGTATAAACACAAATATATCAATTAGCTTCCGTTACAGTGTCCAGTATCAGACCAGCCAACATTCAGTAAACTAAGTTAAACAAACCACAGTTCAACCTCCTTTAAAAAAACATACGCCACATCTAAACATCCCAGAATAGCATCAGATTCCGACCTTGTGCTTTTTCTGGGGGCGCCAATCCCCTCCTCTCCGTTTGCGCGACAGGAACAAAAACTTGTGTCTTTCAAAATAAAAGCATCTAAAATGAAGACGGGAAACGTACAGCGTGAAAACTCTAAAGTACAAAATAAAACAGGGGAATTATCCTTTTAACAAGGCTATCCTTCACTAGAGGTAAAACATAAGTTGGGTTATTTACACTTACATCATTCATGTTTATTCATCCCTATTTTCAAAGCCTGGCTCACTAAATCATTGTTACTGTCGATGTTTTCTTTATGTTACTCACTATTTAGCTGTAAAAGGAAATTTCCCACTGATCCTGAACGCACCACATGAAACCGAAAGTACCGCAGTCATGCTCCACTGACCGACTTTAGAAGAGCGGCAGGTTGTTCTCCAAAAATCTTTTTTTAAATTAGAAAAAGGTGACTTTTGTCCTTTGGGGATGTTTCATCGTCTTTTCCTGAACGTCATCCTGCTGGTTCTGTCAGGTAAGAAAAGGAGCTGCATCACATGACTACTTCCTGAACTTCAGCCCCATTAAAAGTTACAAATTCAACTGATTTTGTGGCACACTTTGATTTCTAATCTGATCAGAGTAATTCAAACGTGATTAAAAATATGCAAAAAGTTACATGTATGTGTGTTTTTCACGGAGAACGTTGTGCACCGATGAGGCTTTAAATGTCTGAACATGTCATTTCTTGGAGCTGACTCAGTCCTGTGATGAGTTTGCAGCTCATTTGAATACTTTTCTCTCTGCAGGAAGACAAAACAATCACGTTACCATTAAATGTACTGCTGAAAGTGCCTGTGTGAAGTTTGCATCATGATTTCTGACGAAAAAAGAAAAAAGGGTCAAAATCCAGATCTGATAAGAACCTTGTTGACAAAAGTTTTGTTTTCCCTGAAGTCAAAGAGGAGAAAAAAAACGTATTTATTCATGAATGTGAATTAGAGTTAGTCAGGTGACAGAACCACAATACTGTCGAGGTGGAAACGTACTGAAGGGAAGGTTTTATAAACCTGCCTCGACCTGCTGGCTTTATGATCTGTGCTTCCAGTCGGTCCCGATTCTTCTCCCACTCCTGAATACTTGTGACCCGTATCATGGCACACCTTAGAAAAGCACCAGATTGTGCAAGAGAGAGGTAGAAAAAAAGAAAAGGCCATCTAGGGCGTGTGATTCAGGCCTCAGGAGGAAGCAGGAGAGTTTTCTGTTGTGTGTGTGCCTCTTGGTATTTAGATGAACAGCTCGATAGTTTAGCATAAAGACTGGAGACAGGAGAAGAATCTAAGCTGGCTCCGTTTGGAGGTAACAAACCTGCTTCCCAGCAGCTCCGACTACAAACCTAATGATTAATTAATAAACGACCTCCCTAACCTAACCTAACCTAATGTGACAAGAAGGTTCAACAAAGTCAGCGTGTGTCTGGTAAAGAAACAGTCCGTCAGCCTGAAACCACAACCTGCTATTTGTACACTTACAGTTCAAGTTTTTTTGTCCAGAGAAGATGTTGCATCATAGTTAGTGCCTCCAACATGGTGTTCTTCTCTGCATTCAAATTAAACCCAACATGGCGTCGTTTAAAATGGCCGACTGGAGGTTTGATAACGTCCATTCACAAACTGAGAGGAGACGTCACGGCGGATCATTTTGTGTACGAGACAAGATCGAATTTTGTTGCAATTTCTTTGTTTTTGCAGGTGATTCGTCCGTTCGCGGTCAACCAGAGCAGGTCGTGGCCTTTGCCGGCAGACATGTCGTCCTGCCCTGCAGTTTTAACATCACCGAGGGAAGCACCTTTCCGGTGGTGGAGTGGTCCAAGGAAGGCCTGGAGCCGAACGTGGTCTTCTTGTACCGGGACGGCCGTGAAACCCACGAGGAGAAGAACTCGGCCTTCATGTACAGGAGCAGCCTCATCGCCAAGGAACTGAAAAACGGGAACGTCTCGTTAAGGATCGCCAACCTGCGGACGTCTGACGGCGGGATGTACAAATGCATGAAGCTCTGGATGGACGCAGAGGAGGTCCACATGGTGGAGCTTGTTGTCGGTGCGTTTAGTCTACTTTATTGGTCACCAAAAACCTGCCTCCTCTTTTCATGGAGGAGGGTCCAAGTCAGAGTCCTGCACCTGCTCCGTTCGTTCAGGTCCAACTGGTGGATTCGTTCAAAACAAAGTCCAATCTGACCCGATCCATCCGACCTAATGTCATGTCGGCAAAAGGAAGGATTTAAGAAGGAAACATCCATTTTGTATCGTTGGTTTTCAGTCTCTCTTATGTAACATTTAAAATCACGGTCATTCGACAATCTTACAACTTAAAGACATCACATTGTGTTCTGGTGAATCGTTACGGCCTGTTTCATTATTTTTTGACATTTTATAGATTAAACTGAAGAGAATCTACTGATAGGAAATAACAACTAGCTGCAAAGCTTGTTACAAAAACAGAAAAGCAAAGCTCGAGCTGTGATTATAGAATTTTTTTAATATAATTAGAAGGTTTGAAATCACCTTCGGTTTTTAACTCCAATTCGATTGTTCATTAAATAATGTTCATCCTGTTCTGACTCATTTCTGAGGCTAAAAATAAATTTGAGAGTTTCACTCAAAGGATGAAATTCAGGCTGAGAGTACAAAGTGGGTGCAGGTGTCCGACTTGGTAGGTAGGTAGTTACTTTATTAATCCCCAAGGGGAAATGTTTTCACTACAGCAGCATACAGGAAAGCAATAAAATAATAATAAAATAAAAAAAGCAATAAAATAATAATAAAATAATAAAAAGCAATAAAATAACAGTAAAAAAAATATTAAATATAAAATGCACAGTATATACAGTATAGTATATATCTATATATTTTATATACAAACAACCAAGAAACACAGACAACAGTGTTATTGTTGTGTGATGGATTTTGCCAGAGGTGAGTTATTGTACAGTCTAATTGCAGTGGGCAGGAATGATCTCCTGTATTAGGAATGATCTCCTGGATCTGGAATGATCTCCTGGATCAGGAATGATCTCCTGTATCAGGAATTATCTCCTGTATCAGGAATGATCTCCTGTATCAGGAATGATCTCCTGGATCAGGAATGATCTCCTGGATCAGGAATGATCTCCTGGATCAGGAATTATCTCCTGTATCAGGAATGATCTCCTGTATCAGGAATGATCTCCTGTATCAGGAATGATCTCCTGGATCAGGAATGATCTCCTGGATCAGGAATGATCTCCTGGATCAGGAATGATCTCCTGGATCTGGAATGATCTCCTGGATCAGGAATGATCTCGAGTCGACTCATCCCCTTCTTGTAGACAGCGTTGATGTTGGTCTTCCAGTTCAGTCTGTTGTCATGGACACACCAGGTACTTGTACTCCTCAACCATGTCCACCTCCTCTCCCAGAACTCTCAGCGGTTGTGGAGCCGTCGTCTTCCTGCTGAAGTCGACCACCATCTCTCTGGTCTTGGCTACGTTCAGGAGCAGGTCTTGGTCGAGCAGGTTTAACTGCTTTGTTATTAACCTCATAATAAGCAGTAATCTTTTATCAAATGTTGAACTTCATTAGTTCTATTTGAGACGAAATGGCTTTTTTTGAGTGTTTCCCACATTCATGTTGAAACCAAGAACAGACTTAGTTGTTCGGGAAATAATGAGCGAAACGTTGAGTGGAGCGTTCACAAGTCAAATCTTGAATAATCCTCGTTCTTGCAGTTGCCGTCTCGGATCCGAAGCTGCGGATCGTTCGGTCGGAGGACGGAGGAGTGACTCTGGAGTGCGAAGCCCGCTGCTGGCAGCCGCAGCCGGACGTCCGCTTTCTGGACGACGGAGGAAACGACATCCCCGCCGACGACCCAGAAAGAAAAGAAGAAGCCGGCGGATGTCTCACCACGACAAGAGTCACTCGAAAGAGTTCCACAACCAGGTCGGACTTACATCACAAATGTTCCACCTTTAGATTCAAAAGGTCGTCTTGTGCCTCGTGCTTGTTTCCCTCTGCCAAACAGTCAGGAGTCAGTTGGGACGGATGTGAAGTAACATTGACCTTTGACCTCCAATCTCTAATCAGTCCATCGTGATGTCTAAGTGAACTTTTGTGCCGAATTTGAAGCCGTTCGCTCGAGGTGAGAAATCACATTAATGAGACGTGCAACCTGAAAACATGAAGCCTGCAGCCACGACCGTGGCAACACCTCAGGAACATCTCCAGGGAGTTCCTTCAAAAGTTGGCACAAACCTTCACTTGGACTCAAGGATGAAGTCAATAGGTTTTGGGGGTCAAAGGTCAATGTTTGTGGCCATAACTCCAAAATTCGTACACTAAATGTGTCAACATGTGCGTGAAGCATCCACCTTTTACAATCTGTAGCTTCTTTGGCACAACAGCCAGATTTGAAGCGTCACCTGCTGTCATGGCAACAACTTGGAGGGGAACTGTATCTCAGTGGCAGCCGCTAGAAAGTGTACAGGAAGTGCTGCAACTCGACGGTCTGGTGGAGGGAAACAACCACGAGCGGGCAACTCTAGTTTCAACGATAAGGCTGCTTTGATACGGTTTTTTCGATGTAAGCCGCCAGTTACAAATGACAAAAAAGATAGAGGCATTTTACATCAGTGTGTCACGAACTGCAAAGCTGTTGTTTTTTGTTTTTCCATAAGAAAACACAAAATATAAAATAACCATTTTAAAACCTAATTTGATGTATGTTTCTTCACAGTGTCACCTGCAGAGTTCACCTGTCGGCGTTCAACCAGACCCGGGACGCGGTGATCTTCATACCAGGTACACAGGCGCTGTTCCACCTGGTGGAACTCAAGCTTCATGTGTAGGAGCTGGTTACAGTCGGTGGGATGACGTCTGTAGTGACTATCTGCTTTATTTATAAAGCCACTGTGGTGCTGCTGTTCAAGAACTGTCGTGATTTCAAACATGTCCAGTTTGTTCATAATTACATCAAGATTTTTCATTCACATTAATGTAACTCACCGTTCGCTGATCTCTGACGAAACCAGACAATATTTCACAAAAGGGGAAACAACGAACAACCGCATGCCTTGTGTTAAATCATCCAAACCTGCAGCTGATCAGCCACGACTGCCCTCAGTCTGATGTTCTGGAGGCGCCACCTAGTGGTCGGAGGGATAAACAACAAATATATGCAGCAGATAAAACAAAATGGCTCCAGCTATTTCTGTCAGCTATCTTAATGGAAATGACCATACTTGCCCAAATGTAAATCTAGTTTTTGAATTTAAATGTTTTTATAATTGGGCATCAGCGACTTTTCAGGACAATTTCAATAAAAAAATGTATAAACTGCAATTTAACCCCTGAGTCCCCACCATGTCAGCCAGAGTATGAAAGATATTTTTTAAATAACATTGAATTCCATTTCCACATAAAAATTCAAGCCTGTTGTGCATAGTTAAGTTAGTTATCAGGTGTTTTTTGCTTCATTTTTTTAAATCGGTTTATCCTGAAAACAATGTGATAAAAAAGTCAATAAATTCATGCATTTTGTTATCATTGATATCTTTCATACTCTGGCTGACATGGTGGGGACTCAGGGGTTAAATTGCAGTTTATAAAAAATGTATTGAAATTGTCCTGAAAAGTTGTTAATTATACGTGATGATTCCTGTAGAAAGCTTTTAGTAAAATAAGATTATACTGAATGTATCTTCATATTTGGTCCTCGTTGGATTTGTTGGAGCCATTTCTTTGACGTGCAACACATTTATTTTAACTCTCTCTGTGATTTTCAGCGGACTGCATGAGGTCCTCCACTTCCAGCATCGCCATCGTTGTGGGAGCGACGCTCGTGTCTCTCTTAGTTGTAGCTACTTTTTCTGTGTTATGGTGGAAGTGCTGCAGATCTAGTAAGTCAGAGTTGGAAAAAGATGGTAAAAGTGCAAACAGAGTGACGTTCAGTGGCTCAGAGCTGCTGTTGTTCTCTGCCTTTGTGACGTGACATTTTGTAGTGACGCACAACTGCCAGTAGATGGCAGACATGCTCTGAAACATGCTGCGCTGCCATTCAGTTTCTAACTGATATAACTCTTAATGACCTTATGCTTGAGGTCAGTTGGTCTGTGTTAATATTTAAGCAGATATTCTTTACATTTTGTGCGGCTGCTCGTATTTCTTAGCTCGTCTGCCTTCTTTTTTTGTCGTGTTGCCACATTCCCAGATTTCAACAATTAATTTGGTCGCTGTAATGTTCTCATACTTGAATAGAAACTGTAGCTAAAGATCCAGGTTGTAAAAAACAATGTCAGCGTTGCTAACAGCACGTCTTCTTGTGTCCACACAACAGTGAAAAAGGGATCAGTTCAAAGTCCGATGAGCGATACCTGTGAGAAGCAGGTCCTCCTTGACAACGATGAAAACACCATCGTCGAGGAGCTGAACAAGAAGGTGGCCGACCTCGAGAAACGTCTCCAGGACGAGATCATCCGCCAGTACAGGCAGCCGACGATTCCCGGGAGCTGCCTCAAATCCACACCGGATGTCTCAAAACCCCGCGAACAACGTGACAACAGCTACCCTGAGACCAGCGGCCGCGATCCAAAACCATCGGCCTCGACCAGCAGTCACCCTTCAAAAACTGCCACCGTACCCCAAAGAAAGGCTCCCAAATTTGACATACAAAAGCAAGTCAGCGATTCAGGACTCGTCCCCCCAATCCTGAGAAGCCATAGCTTCAGCGGTCCGGCTGGTCCTTCGTCCCCTTCTTTTTCAACCAGCACCGCGGAGAAGAACCCGGCCCGCATCCAGCGTTCAATGAGCGAGTCCTGCGCCCAGCGCAATCACAACGGCCCGCCTCAGCGCCGAAACTCCGTCTCACTTCCAACGTCCGCTCTGTCCACAAACCGCTATCACACCCTGGAAAACCTGCCTGAGGAGTGAAGACACGTCAGAGAGGAAACAAAGCGAAAGCGAGTTTCCCCTCTGGATTCCCCACGACCAAATTAAAGACTACATTTCAGATACTCCAAACATAAACGGGGTTATAGGATTTTCTTTTTTGCAGGTTGATCCTTTTTAAAATCATTTTTCTAAGTACGATAAAAGATAGGTTTTTTTTAAAAAAGTAAGCTTTTTCTGTCGGACCTCAAGTATGAACTACATTCTTCAAACTTTGGTTAAAACCACAGACTGTATGCAAAAATGAATGTAGCTTCTGAGTAGAAGTGCCTTAAAGTGCAATACCCCGGAGGACCACTAGGGCAAAAAAAAGGGGACGATGCCGACGGTCAGACACAAGGCTTGAAAACATCTGTTCACAAAATAATTGGGGATGTCACGATGGGCTAACAAAAAAAAAATCAAGCAAACAGTCCGAATGAATCAAATAAAAATGACTTTCTTTTCTTTTGGTAGAATAACATTCAATAGAAACTCAATTTACTGAGCAGCAGAGATGCTGATATGGAAGTTTTGTTACCTTCAAACTGAGCCTGGCTAACTGTTTCCCTCTGTTTCCAGTCTTTATGCTAAGCTAAGGTAAACTAGGCTAACCTCACACAGGTTTGGTTCTTCTGACGTTCGATAACTGTGATTTATTTTTTCTGCAGCACTTGTCAGTCAAAACGTTCTGACCAGGGCCTGAAATATGGTGCTCATGATTCAGGTGTTATTTTTCATGTATATATACAAAAACATGTTTAAAAAATGGCCGAAATCAAATCGAGTGTTCACATTTCCAAGAAGAATTCAAACCAGCTCAGACTTCAGTTGCACTTTAATGTCATAATGAAATGTCTTTTTCATGCACATTTTCATGAAAACTGCCTGAAATGGATATTTATGTGCACATTGTGTCACTTTTGCAGAGCATTTTTATGTAAAAATAAAATTGGATCAGCATTATTGGATCAATATTTGTTCAGTATTGTTATGGTTTACACTAATATTTTATCTCTGGGGTTGTATGAAGGGTTTCTTTTCTTTAAAACATGTTTTTACTGGTGATTTATTAATTTGTAACAATACATTTGTGTAAACAGAGCTTTATATTTTTGTGGGGGTTTTTATCTGTAATTTTGTAAGTCCACTACAATCTTTTGTGAAATGAAATAAACATCTTTTATTATTCAATTTGAGTGTCGACTTCCATCACAGAAAAAACAAAAGGTTTTATGTCCAAACTTTCCTGCTAATTTGAACTAAAAATTCAATGTGTGATTTTGATCAGTTAAATTGAGCCTTCTGATTCAGTTTGTAGCGCAGCAACACGTCCCCAAGTGGCCAAACAAATCAAAGCTTTTCTGTTTAGGAAGTTAGGTTAGGTTAGGTTAGGTTAGGTTAGGTTAGGTTAGGTTAGGTAGTTATTATATTAATCCCTGAGGGGACATTTTTTCGCTACAGCAGCATACAGAAGCAATAAGATAATAATAGAATAATAGAAAAGCAATAAAATAGCAGTAAAAAAAAGTTGCTCAGTTAAACCACTAAAATGAATGGTGTTTTGTACATTTAATTTTTTCTTCTTCAGGTCAAAGAAACCGGCCTGTAATGCGTGTCACTAAGCAGCTAAACCACGACTTTGAACACTGGCAGGAAGTGCAGGGACTCTGTTTGTCTGTTTGTCAGTCAGTTTGTTGTGCGACAGGATGCCGTTCACATCGTTCTGTATGATGCTGAGTGAGTACAAACTGCGACATGGATTTACTTTCTTTGAGTAAATCTGTCTTAAACTTCTTCAAGTCATTTACATTTCTGTATTTTCTTTTATTTATTGTTTATTATTCTCTTTATTGGTTCATTCTTGCGTTTGTCTTTCCATAACCTGCATTTTTGCCATCTCTCGTCCTCGCTCTCTTTCAATTCCTCGAACTTCGTATTATTTCCTTCTACCCTCCTTTTGTTTCCTGTCTGTGGTGCTATTTTATTTCTGTTTTCATTTTTCCTCCTCTTTAATACGTTTCATGCTTTTGTCTTTGCTTCTTTCTTTCCATTTTTGCTTCTTTTTCTTTCAAATTCTTCCTTCATTCATCCTCACGCTCATCCATTCCTCACCTTCCCTTCATTTCTTCCTGATCTTTCGTCACTTCTGTTTGCGTCTGTACCTCCTTTGTTACTCCTTGTTTTTGTGTCCTAATTCTTGGCCTCAGTGCTCCCTATCCCTTCGTTTCCTGTCTTCCCGGCAGCCTGTCTTCGCGTCAGTCCCGACAGCTCTCAGTTCTTCCGTCAGAACTCGATCTCTCTGAGCTGCGAGGACCAGCTCAACTCCACGAGCTGGAAGGTGAAGAGGAAAACGTTGGAGGGCGGGGTCGGATTCTGCTCGTCGAACTGGGGCTCCGCCTCCTCGGCCTCCACCTGCACCGTTACAAAGGCCTACCCGTCAGACAGCGGGGCGTACTGGTGCGAGTCGGTCAGTGGAGAGCGGAGCGACAGCGCCAACGTCGCCATCACTGGTACTGCTCACATCACGTTCACTGTTGTTCCTCCAGGCATGAGTTCATTCAAAGCAGCGCGGAGGGCGGTCGGGGTGAGAAACGATCTTGAAGAACGGCTTTTCTCTTCTAAAGATGGCGCTGTGATCCTGGAGAGTCCCGCCCTGCCGGTGTCGGAGGGAGCTGCTGTGACTCTGCGCTGTAAAGCCAAGAGAAACTCATTCAACCACAAGTTTCATTTCTCTAAAGACGGCCACTCCATCACGAGCAACTCCACAGGACAGATGACCATCCACAGGGTTTCCAAGTCGGACGAAGGACTCTACAAGTGCAGCATCTCAGGGGGTGAAGAATCATCAGGGAGCTGGCTGGTTGTTGTGCAAGGTGACAGAAACAGGCTCCAGCTTTGACTAAATATTCTGTTGAATGCATAAATACTGTTTGTTGCGAGGACAGCGTAAAGCTTAAGGCTAGCTGCTGACAAAAGGTTTTTAAAGAGCAACTTTTAAAACAAAAGCCTGAAGCCGGAGACGTCAGCGCCTGTCTTTCTCTTTGGTGACACCTGTGGTGATGAACGGTAACTGCATCTGTGTTTTCCACAGATTCAGTCGGTTACTTACAGTTCGCTTAAGTATGTCTTTACATTTATCTGTGAAACTATCTCACTGTTTTGAGTCAAGATTGAGAGAAAAGATGAAAATTGGAAGGTAAAATGTCCTTTATTAACCGTCCTTGGTGGTTAAACGCGTGTTTCTCTGCAGCTTCTCCTGCTCCGACGTCTTCGGCTCCACCTGCAGCTTCCTGTTCGTTCTCCGTCATCAGACTCGTGTGTCACCTGGTGGCAGGAACGCCTTACCTGTTGTCCACCATCTTACTAGGACTCTTATACAGAGACAGGAAGAGAGGTAGAGTGAACATTACCGAGGAAGGCGCTCTTGCTTCTGCCAATTATTTATTTATTTATTTATTATTGGGCAAAATAATTTTGTCCAATCAGATCGGATCTATAACAATAAGCTGTGCCAGCAGCTAGCTACGCTGTCCTTTGTTTGCTCTCTAAGGCTTTTATTTATTTTCTACATCATTAAAACCATCTGAAATAAATGTTTATCAATCCAAAACAGTTGGTTTAGAAAAGAAAACCATCTATAAACAGTCAGGCTGCCTAACGAGTGATTTCACCGATTGGCCAATAATCACAATTAAGGTGTTACTCCAAATAATACTAAACTTTATGATCATATACGAACTTGTACACATTTGAAATGAAAGGATCTGTAGCCCTTTTGTAGAAAATAAAAATAATGAGTGAAAATTAGATTTTTGGGGATTTAACATCAACATACGCTCCTTGAATACTGCCTGTCTCAGAACATGTTGAATTGATGGCACCTCTGAGTCGCCCAACATATTCTGAATATAACGATATTACACAGTAAGACGAGCTGAACCACAACTCTGTAAACAAAAAGCCAAGAAAACGTGAGAGTTTTCACGGGCATCAAACGCTCAGTGACTCTGATCTCAGCTGCAAACGAACTTCCTTGACTTGACTCTGAATATTATTGACAGTCATTAAGACGTAGCGGGAAAGAAAACAGCCACTAATGTTGTTTATCTCTTTCTCTTCACAGCAGCTCAGACCGGAGCAGAAAGGAGAAGCAGCGCTGACGTCATCATGGAAATAGTTGTGCAGCCAGATTTTTATTTGGACAACTGATTAGAGAACTGGCTGTTTAATCATTTTAACAGTTTAACTGTTAAAAATGGCTGTTTAATTGGTAAAAGTGTCAAAATATTCTGCACCAGTGGATGTTCTGGATATTGTTTTTTACCACAGTTGAATTGAAGACACCAGTGTTTAGACCTCGTGGCCTTAAAAACTAAATGCACAGGACGTTTTGTTGTATTCTGGTATCTTTAAATTGCAAGTCAGAGTTTTACCAACACTGATCATTGACTTCTCTTATGATCACAAAGAATTTAAGACTGAATAAAGAAAACTTAAGTCGTCTTTTTCATGCTTGTTGTTGCACAAGTCTCTGTGATTCGCTGTTTAACGGAAGCTTTTCACTTCCTACTTTTCCTTTCCTAAAGAAAAAGAGAAAGAGAACGCAGCCTACATCCTATCATGCAACCCAGTATGACACTGAAGTGTGTAATTCACCCTTCAGACCACTAGAGGACGCCGTGTCAGTGTCACGTTTTGCTCCTCTTTGGCGTGGAAATGAAGGTGCTTTAGGTTTAGTCCATAGATTGTTCAGAAAAGTGGACGTAGCTGCCGGGTCTGAACAGTAAGGCCGATGCAGAAGTGACGAAAAGTGTAATACCACCGAGAGCCACTAGAGGTCGGCTCCATAGACTCCCATTCAACTTCAATTCAATATCATTACATTTTTTTTCTGGGGTATTCTGTTGAAACAGTTTTTGAAATGATGACATGTTGCAGTCGCAGATGGGAGAACTGAGAGTAGCTAGAAGTTTCAAATCATCTGGTCATGAATCTTCATCACATGACCTGTTTCCTCGACCTTTTCCAAAACTTTTCACGCTTTAATGTGACATCTGAGCTTTTTTTGCCCAAAGTGTTAATTAACCGAAACATCTATTTGTAATTTTGTCAGCGTGGTCTCGTTGTAACAAAAGGAGGAATATTTTGTCTGTTTAGTAACACTGAAGATTGCAACTGATGTGAAAAAAGCATCATTCGTGTGTTGAGTATGAAAAAGAAGTGGAGGCAGCAGGAGAGCGCCGAGAGGAGTTTGTGGTTCTCATCCGTTTTTGTGCCGTCTGTCGGTGAATTCTCTCAAAACTTCACATTAATGTTACTTCAGCTGAACAAACAGGAAATGTGTTCTCCTCCGCAATTTGCTGAATCAGGCGTATCAAGCTCGTGTGGGCCGGCTGTGGTTGGACAATCTGTGCTGAAGCAAAGTGTTAATTCTGAGAAGAGAGGGCACTCTGACACTTTCAAACACACTAACACATCCACAGCTGTATTAAAAACACCTCCAATTTAGATTAAAAATGCAGTGAAATGACTTCAAATTCTTTAAAAACACAAGTGTATGAGCATTGGAAGCAGGTTTAATTGACTTATAATTATTATTGCAGTGTGGTTGAAAGCTGCTGAGGTTTGGTTGCTCAGTAAAGTTGTTTTTGGTTGTTTTTTGTGGTTAAAACGCAGACAATCTGTCAACGGATGGACTCATTAACTTTTCCTGGTATGTGCTGTCGTGATGGTAAAACCGCTGCAGTTCAGTGGACGTCACAACGCAAAGTATTTCAATTTAAATCTATTTGTCATCATTCTTTAAAGAAGGAAGAAACACTGGCTCACATCAGCAAGAAAAACTGAATTAGAATGAATGTACCATTAAACATAGTTGAAGCAGCCGTAAGCAAAACTTCATATTAATAAGACCTCAGTAAAAAAAATGTTTGTTCAAAATATGGTTTAAACCAGAATACTAACAGGGACTAATAAAGACCAAAGATACCAATTGACAAATTATTTTCTCATAAAAAAGAAGTTTAATAAAGTCATATATGAAATAATAAAGTATTAGATTATATATTAATTGCAGCGGTGATACCATAAAACCTTAAACAATAGATATGTGGCGTTTCCCTATAAAAGGCACAAGTGCAGCCCCGAAAAATAAATAAACCCCTTTCTCACACAAATTACATTCATGTACAAATCATTTGCAATAAAAGTCGATTTTGTAGGAAATACATGTATAACTCAAAGCACAATCATGGGCCACGAGCAACAGGACATTTTAACATTACATTTATCAAAAACAACAATCTTTCTCACGACAATCAACACTCACAATCCTGAACATGCCCACTCAGCAATTATTCTCACATATTTTGTCAAATAACATATAAAAATAACATAAACTCTGGTGAGTAGAAAAAAAAACATCTTACTTTTTCTTTGTCTGTTTGTCACAGACATTTTTACAATATGATGGCTCAGCGTCAACATTAACAATTGACACATTAACATTACATTACATTTCATTACATTACATTTCATTTATCTGACGCTTTTATCCAAAGCGACTTAAAATAAGTTCATTTCACCCATGAGGGTTCAAAACCAGAACAAGAATCAAGAAAATACAATTTCTTCAAGAAAGCCAAACTACAAAGTGCCATCAGTAAGTTCCATTTTAACAAAGTGTTAAGCATCACAGTCATGGCAATAATCACATTAAATCGAGTGTAATTAGTTAGCATCTAAATAAAATATGTAATCTACATGTATTCATATTGTGGGGCAATTAAGTCTCAAAATATAAAACTTTGTGTTTGTGCAATCTCCACTTCCACAGCAACACGGAGTATGACTAAGAACTGGAAAACAATCAGTCACGTCAGTAAACTCTTAGTGTAACGTACGCAATGTTTCCTACTCCAGGAAGTAGTCGGACCCTTACACACCACCTAGCAACCACCTAGCAACAGAGGAGATTTCTAGTCTCCAACTGAATAAATACAGAACATAGAAACACTAAACTGATCAGCGAGCTCAGTCTGGTTGGAACAAAGATATCTGGTGAACAAAGATATCTGATGAACAAAGATATCTGATGAACAAAGATATCCGATGAACAAAGATATCTGATGAACAAAGATATCTGATGAACAAAGATATCCATGTTCTCATGTGTTTTTAACAATTTAGCTCCGTGTCATGTGTTCAAACCAAACCGGTCCAGCTAGCCTCCTCTAGGACTGTAAGTGCGTGACTATCCGTGGTGTTACGGTACGGGTGCTCGGAGCGACCAAAAAGGACCAAAAGAGACCCGACTTCACCAAATGGGTCATTTAATAGAACTATAACAAGTAGAAACTACATTATACTACTTATTATATGAAACTCTATTCTAAGTCTATTTTCCCACTGAGGAGGAGGAGTGATGTTTCTCGTGATGAGCAGGATGTGATGTCATGATGATTTGAACAAGCTCCAAATGTACAGTTGACCAATCAGGTCGCTGGGTCGGAACGACTTGCTCTGTAACTGCAGTTGCAACCCTATCTACTGTCTCTGTTGTAAACCAACACAATGCAAAGTAGTGCAAACTCCTAGTCGTGTAAAATCCATGATTAACCGTAGTAATAATAAATAAATCATAAAACCGTCTGATGAGCTGTGTGATGGGATTGTAGCAGGTGGATGAGTGGCGTGTACTGGTCGGTTAGATGGGAGTTGCGGTTCCAGTGCTACGCCCTGCTGCCGCTGTTTCAAACTACAAAACACTGATGTCGCTGACTGTTCCTCGATCGCTGTCTGACATTACTTCCATCTTGGTCCTGTCCAGTTGTATTATCACCAATCATCCTGATTGTTGTGGGGTCATCTGGTATCCCGTGTTCTCCTTGGCCCCTATACAACACAACACAGGCATGTGTTTTAAAACGCTCCGGTCAACACGTGATTAAGTTTAGACGAAAGCTTTTTGTTGAAGCTCGAGAGCAAACCTTAAACCTGAGGTAGAAAGTTCTTTGAAAGGCAGGAAAGAGAAAAGCAACAGAATTTGGAAATACAGCCCTACTTCTGCAACTCTCCACACTCCTGGGTCTGTCCTCAGCCTCTCCCACATGGAAATATAAGATGGAAATCCTGAATACAGATCCAAGAGCAGGTGCAGAAGTCTCAGACCACTTGAAATATACGATGCTAAAAGATGTTTGAAGCATCTGAGGAAGCAAAGAAGCCAGAAGAAAGAACGAATAGCAGGTAAACAGTCATGTTTAATTCGTCCCGACCAAACCAAGGATATAATCAGACAGAGGGATAGTGAAAGGCTGGAAAGGCTAGTTAGTTAATGCCGTCATTTACATTCTGTGCTTACCTCTCATATCTGGCAGAATGATCTGTTTGACAGAATTAGGAAACACAAGAGTGCCATAAACATTTAGTAATTTCCAACTATAAAAGAACACCAAGTACACAGAGGTCTGCCGGTCAAAACTTGAGCTACTTGAAATCCTTTTAACACACTGACACTTCTTTGCTCACTGCAGCCTCGGCGACCTCGAACTTTGACCTTTGACCACCAAACTCTAATTAGGTCATCCTTGAGAACAAGTGAACGATTGTGTAACATTTGAAGAAATTCCATTTAAACGTTCCGAATGGTGCGTTCATCAGCAACTGGGAAGTGGGAAAGTATGACAAAATAATAATGACTCCATTTCATCCCCGTGATGGTCTACATGGGTGATGACCAGGTTTTTTGTCACTCTTCTGTACTAAGACAGCAAATAGAGCAGACTTTCTAGGGGCTGCCATGTTGCCTTTTTTGTTGTCGTCATGGGAACGCTCTCGGGGTCACCAGGTGGAACTTTCCTGCTTCCCAGCCGCCTGAACGCACCGATAGATAAGATGTTGACGTGAATGTGTCAAAATCAAATCAGTTCATCTTTGGTATCAAGTCAATGTTTTTGCCAAGTTTGAAGACATTCCTTCAAGGTGTTCTGTAGATATCACGAGAACGTGACGGACGGACAGATAATGCTTCCTGTTTCGCCATCGCCGGCACGAAGGCAATCAGGCAATCTGGAGTCGATGAAACTTTGATAAACGGCGTGATTTTGAAGAGGTCTGTGTGCGTGAGACTTCACAAATGCATTTTTCAAAATACATCCTTACTTTCCACCTCGTTACATCAAGAACTCACGATTTCCTGAATGTTGTCACTGAACATAAGGAGGTTGAAATTTGTCTGTTTTTGAGGATACTGGACTGAACAATCGGACCGAAGCTGCCGTAGGCAGAAATAAGCAACTTACCTCCTTTAGATTTATTCCAGCAACAGTATACGATGAGACCACCAACAGCAACAACAGCAACAACAACAACAACACCACCAACAGCAACAACAACATTCCCTGTGGTAAATGAAGGAAAATAAGAGATAACAGATTTTTCACTGAGCTGATTTCACCTCTTCATATGTGTGCATTTAATCTCTATCTGTTACAACAGTGGATCTATGATGAAAATACATTACCGACTATCAATAAGGGTAAAAAAAAAATAATAATAATTCTGTTGTGAAAACAGCAAATAAAACATGGCGATGAACTGTAAATAATCTGCTAAATTACAGTTTTCTGTTGCGTTGTTCGGGCTTGGAGTGGTCTGCTGGTCACCTGAGGCAGCAATCAAAATACACAATGAGACAAAAATTAGAAAACCTGTTTGCACACAACAGCAGCAGTGTCAGAAATTTCAGGGCAGGAAGGGCAGAAACCAAACAGACGGCAAAGAAGAACCAAAACCACAATATTTTGACATCATTGTACAGTAAGATGTACATATAACGACTGTTTTTGGGGCATCAGATGGACCCCCGCACCACGGTTTGGGAACCACTGAGCTAGACTACAGTGGTACATGTTAGAGTTAGAGTTACATGTTTAGAATTATGTCTCTTCGGGTGTGAACATGGTTCGTTGTCTCGTCAAATTTGCATTAAAGATGACGTAATTAACCAAGTCTGATGTAGTCAGTCACATGATGCACACCCCTTCAAGTTACCTGATGTACTGAAATGAAGGTGAGCGCTGATTATATATGACGACACACATGGTACTAACTGCTCTGTGCAAATACTCAAGACAAATTACCTTCACGTCCTTTGATCTCCCGGTTCTCTTCTTTCACAACTGTTAAAAAGAAAGTGTCGTACTGTTATACAGACAGGTTTGATAAAGTCTTGCACATGTTATTGATAAATACTCTGACGGCAGAAACTAAATACAGACTTGTAAATCACTTTCTAAAACATTGAAGTCATTCAACAAAAACTGTGACCATCTTTAAATGTAGGATTTTCTTTTGGATTTTGTCAATTCAGTCCTTGGTACGGTGCAGGCTGTGTGCCATAAATATGACGACTGAGAGGCCATAGGTGGCTGACTGGATCTCTTCCTTATTCTACTGAATGAGTCAATAAGTTCACCTCCTTATGTCATGAGACGAGAAAAGTACAAGCAATCGAGTTGATATGGAACTAATGCTGCATTAGTTCGAATGAACTCGTGAGCTCGTGGTTACAACATGGGAAGTCGTGTGCACCGGCAGTCGTAAAATCAACGTGGACGGCATCTCGAAGCCACACAGGCTAACGATTTAGCAAGCTACCAGCAGGGGTAACGTGATGCAGGAAACACCAAGACACAGACGGAAAAGATGAGGCTGTTGGGAAGATCAACATTTTCCTCAGACGCAGGCTGTTTTCTAAGTTATGAAGACAAACTCTACACGACTGAAATTACAATATAAAAGCTGAACATCCAACTAAACACGAACCTCCATGACCTCTGACCTTTCTGTAAACATCACCAAACACGTTACAACTCATGAACTCCAGGCTTGTAGAAAATTTAGATTTCCGACGTCGTGAATACCACAAGAGGGCGCCGTTCAGACGGACTCTTCTGTGTACACGATAAATACGACAACATTTGAATGCAGCATATAACTTCACGTTACTGAAACAGGACATTGCAGTTTCATATTCCTGCCAACAGGTGTCACAACCAGCCTTTAAGAAAACAAGACGTGTCCCATCCTCACCAGAGGTTCTATACAAATAAAGCCGAGTTGAAATGAGTAAATATCTTGTTGGAGTTAATTCCAGAAGGACCAGAACTCGGATCAGATGGAGTTTATCTAATGACACCATGAACATTGACTGACTTTGTATTTCAGGAGAGAAGTTGATGCTTTTTTAATTGGAATTTATTGGAGCCCCTAGTGGCCCTCGGTGGTATTACACTTTAGAGGCACTTCCGCACTGACTTCTCTTTTCAGACCCGGAAACTACGTCCACTTTTAGGGTCATGACACTGCAGTTTCTTACCCGTTTATTATCTAAAAAACAATGAACTGCACCTCACCCACATCTTACAACAGTGTATATTTACATTCAAATTCACATTTGTTTTAGGAATGCTATTCTCTAGCACAGCCTCAGTTACACGTATGTGAACTACTCGGTTAACCGAATGCTTAGCTGAGCTCGGTGAGCGGGTGACTGGGACCGAACCCGACTGGCACATCTCATCTTCCACTATTGGCCCTTTAATGGCTTTGACATCAGACGCTCTGGCCTCTCAGTAATCTTAATTTGGCACACAACCATGATAGAGAGGCTCTTCTGTGATAAATGAACCACCTCTATATTTCTACGGATCATCAAAATGGGGATTAATGTTATTAGAAAATGTTTGTAGGAATGTGGTGTTTAAAGTTCTTACCAAGAGTCACATTAGTCCATTTATTGTTAACACCACAACAGTACTTTCCTTCATCTGACTTCTTCACTCCAATGATGCTGAGGGAAGCGTTTCCCTTTTTTAGATCTTCTTGGGAAATAGATATTCTGTTTGTGTAGTTTTTGTGTACGAACTTTACTTCATGTATCTTAAACGTGTAAATCTTATCTGTTTTGTCCCACCTCAGTACAAATTCGTTATCCTTATAATTAAAATCAAATTTTGGGATGCATGGGAGAGTAGTGTTGCTGCCAACCACTGCTTCTACTGGATCCATTTTTTCAAAATCTGTTGAATTAGAAGGACAGTCTGGACCTGCAATAAAGACAACAAATAAATATTAACACGGGGTAAAAAATTATAAAATTTTAAGTAAGTCGGCTTTTGATTGTTTAAGTCTAAGTTTATTTATGGCAGGGACCATGTACAGAAAACATTCATCACAAAAAGAGAGGAGATGCTCTGTTTCAGATTTATCTACTATCTCATTTCCATCTGGAGTCCCTGGTAAAGCAGGAAAAAACAATCTAACATGAAATAACAAATAAAACCGTCTACTACACATTGACTAACAGCCCACCAACACTCACCCTCCTCACACAGTCACATACTCACACAACATGATGCAACATCAGAACATTACACACATGCAACACTTGTAAAGACAAGTTGTCAGATTTAACATCAGTGCTGACAAGTTTGGATATTTAAAATCCATGTATTAACTGCGGGGGAAAAGATGGTGAAGTCTGTGCAAGTTTTTAGATTGACGGGCAGTTTTTTTCAATTCATTAATAGATTTAAAAGAAAAAGCAGATTGTGCAGGGCCTGTTTGCTTTGTGACCAGCATGACATGCAGTAATAAAAACAATTTTTTTAAATCATTGCATTCAAATATGTCATTATGTAACTTGTGAATTTAAATTAGAATAAAATTGAAGTGCTGTTGGCAGCAGATATCCATACATGGAGTCCCAGTCCTATAAAGGTCTTTTTACATCTTTTTTATGCAGCATAAAAATAGTTTTGAGAGTACATAAAACTATGAGATGAGAATAAAACCATTTGGAACATATTCACCCTCACAGTTTGGTTGGTTTTGTTCACAGACTTGACAATCTGGATGATGTTAATTAGGTCACATGCTCCACTCCTCTCATTCCCCTGCAGGCAAACTGTAAAAGATCCAACTTCCTGAACTGTCTGTAAACTTTCTGACTCCTGGATTTGATTTTTACAGCCTGCAGGTCCATTTCTGAACTTAGAAAGACTAAAGGCATCTTTGATTATGATAGGGCTTGTTGTGCTTGCACAGCTGTGATGTCTCCCCTCAAGTTTCTCTGTGGACACCCCCGCCCTTACAAATTTCATCTCTTTTTACGAGCCCTTGCTCCTCAGTGCTTTGCATACAACTTGTAAACTTGAAGTTCCTGCTCTGCTCTCTTCCATTACCCTTTTACGCTTTCCTGAAGCGACTGTCGACCTACAGCCTGAAAAGTTCAATATTACTGCCAATTCCCAACCCGCGAGTTGTTCAATGAATGGCAGCAGATTGAACATTAAAGACAACGTTTTCTCATTATTACGAGATTCAGGATTGTGATTTAAATCTCGTTTCTTCCCCTACATGGCTGTTGCTCTAAAATGTAATTGTAATAAGACAACCGGAGCCACATTTTCTAGATTCAGCCGGAGCCCACTGACGGATCATGATCCTGCCGGTGTGGAAATCGCGCTTACCTGCCGAGCTAACAAGTCCAAGAATCACCAACAAGTTGACATCATATGTCATATTCAAACCGAAGTCGATGTTACTCAATCCAGCTTCGGTGGTTATTAAATATTTAAAGTACTCTCGCCGACTTTATCCGCGCACAGACCTACACGTCGTCTGCAATTACTGAAAACGAAAGTAAAACACTTGTGACGCTGCGGAGCACCTTTCATAGATTTGAATGAAGTTCAACGTTTTTTACAGATGATTGAGGGGCCAATAATAAAACAGACAGCTGCATACCAGAAAAAAAAATCAAATCAATTTGAGAACAAATTAAAAGGAAAATAAGACGATTTGAAAACCAGTTTGAGACCAAAAGAGATTTAAAAGCTAAAATGATAATAAGAGTGGTAAAATAGAGTGAGATAAGAACTACAGACTGAAAACGAGTATAAAAATGAGGATTAAAAAAAATAGAAATTAATCAGAAGGTAGGATTAAACATGAGATGGTGAGAGGGTGAGAAGAATTAAAAGTACTTGAAAGTAGCTAAATGGATGATAAAAGGTATGAAAGTGTGGATGAAATAAATAAATGAAAGCAAATTGATCAAAAGAAACTTTTAAAAGTAAGTATAATAAAATTAGGATGGTGGGTTTTTAATTTACATTTAA
This sequence comes from Embiotoca jacksoni, assembly GCF_022577435.1. Classification (NCBI taxonomy): domain Eukaryota; kingdom Metazoa; phylum Chordata; class Actinopteri; family Embiotocidae; genus Embiotoca; species Embiotoca jacksoni. The sequence continues at coordinate 2,490,819 of NW_027185405.1, read as the reverse complement.
TAGGTTGTGGTTGGAACACATTTTGTTTCAGGACCGGTAACTCAATCAGTTTTAGAGCTAGAGGAAGAAGGCTTAGATTGCGTGTTTGTTTTTGTTCAGCCTGCAGTGATGGATTTCCGCTGTGAGCTCAGGATGTGTTCATGTGGCCGAGTTAGAGGAGCAGACATACTGAACGGACTCGGTATGGAAGCCGCATCACTCTGCCTGATGATCTGTAAGAAATGTTTTCCTTTTATCAAATAACTTTTAGAGTAGTGTGATTTGAGCACAGGAAGTAATCATTTCTAGTCACCTGCTACACAAAGATTAAAACGTCTATGTTCACATTTTTGTGGCTGTTTATCTATCAAATCTTAATTTCTTGGTGAATGAGTCCAATTCCATGTTAAACACAGTATTTAGCTGCACTAACTGTCGGTTAAATGTCATTTCCCCCTCAGGTGACCTTTTATGTGATTGTATGTTTGAACTAAAGACTGTGTGCGGACTGATGTCATTTTTTCCAACTTTTCACAGCTGTTGCTCTTTGAGATTTGAATCCTACTAGCTATAGAAAGTCCAATTTTTAACATGTTTGTCGTGAATTTAATATATCATTTCACAACGGTGCTATAATGGTACTTTCTATGGTCAGCCATCACCCTGAGTAAAGATTTCCACTGTCTCAATAAAAGTAGGTCGACAGGAAGTCATTTCGTGGTGTTTAAATGGCTGAAAAATTAAGAAAATTCAACATGTCGTATAAAACCACTAAAAGCTTTCGCTGCGACTAAATGACGCGAGAAGTGAGAAATCATTTTTGGAATTTGGGTGAACAGATTTCCATTTTGTCCAAATGAACTAAAGTACATGCGGTTCAACCTCCAAACAGAAGCTCAACCTGAAGGTCTGTCACTTCCTGTTTTGACCCGCAGCAGCCACGCTGAGCATCCAACCGGACAGGTCTCACCTCTTCCTGTATGAGTCCTTCACTGTGAACTGTGCGGTGCCGGGGAGCTTCAGCGGCTGGACGTTGAGGAGAAACACCACCAAGGAGTTTGGTGTTTCGTGTGAGGAAGGGTGGGGTTACCTCAGAGGGTCGTCGTGCACGAATCCCAGCGCCTCCCCGACGGACGACGGGCAGTACTGGTGCGAGTCGGGGCGGGGCGAGTGCAGCAACGTCATCAACGTCACAGTGGCCAGTAAGATCGTAATTCATGAGACTCCCAGACGTTGTTTTGCAATGAATTTTAAAGGTTCTCTTGGCCAACTAATGATTTTGAACTTGTCTTTTGTTCAGCTGTTGATGTGATCCTGGAGATCCCTGCACTTCCTGTGGCGGAGGGCGACCGAGTGACGCTGCGCTGCTCCCACAAAAGAAAATACAAGACGAAATCCTCGTCACCTTTCAACGCCACGTTCTACAAAGACGGCGTTTTCATCGGGTCGGGGCCCGAAGGAACGAAGACCCTCCCGGCGGTGTCCAAGTCTGACGAAGGCCTCTACAAGTGTGGACACCCCACGGAGGGAGAGTCGCTGCAGAGTCCACTGGCTGTGAAAGGTGACGATGGGAAGACGTTTATTCATGAAATGAACACTAATAACTGCAGTGACAGACACACATTCGCTTTTTTGACCAAAGAAAACTGATGTTTCTACCTCGCAGTCAGAGCGTCCTCTCCTCCTCCTCCTCCTCCTTCCCCTTCTCCTCCTCTGATGTCTCTGGCCAGACTGGTGGTTACGATCCTGCTCTTCCTCCTCTACACCGTCGTCCTCATCCTCTGTATATACTTGTACTGCAGCTGGGCTCGAGGTGAGAACCAATCACGACAGAACACACTCGGATGTTGGGTTCAGGGAAATTAGCCGCTTATTAGCATTGTTGTTGTCTGATTGTTAACTTCAGATTAGCTGTTTGTTTTTCCCCAAATTAGCTGTTTGTTAGCTTTGTTAGCTGGTTGTCAGACTGTCAACACCGAGCTCTACCGGGACCTTCTGAGGTTCTGGTTCTGGTTCTGGTTCGGACTTCTTTTCTGCTTCGTAGTCTTCAGGTCAGTCTGGGTTTTGTGCTTCCTGTTGGATTGTCTGTCTTGTTTCACTTCCTGTCCTTTGTGTGATCGTTGGCCCCACCCCCTGATTAGTTTCACCTGTCCCTCGTTGTCCTTCCCTCTCTGCTGTATTTCAGTCTGTGTGCTCTTCTTCTTTCCTCTCTGTCAGTTTGTTTCATTTCCCCGTTTGTTGTTGCATCTTTTTGAAATCCAGAGAACAACAAACCGCCTAACGTTCGCGTGGTCACAACAAAAGTGTGGAACTCAGGTATGTGGTTACCATGGCGATCAGTCCAGTACCAGAGAACCAACAGGGAGCTTGAGGATAAGCAGTGGGCCGGCCTGTTGTGGCCGATGAGGTGTTTGTCCTTCAACGTTCAGGACAGACCCGCATGTTGTTTGCAGATGTTACAGCTGCGGTCGCTATGGTTAATGTTGTCAGCAGCTGTTGTCACGGCAACAGCAGAAGAGGAGCACTGTTCGAAAGCAGGAAGTGAAAGGTGTCGGCAGAGCGTCGTGACAGCCGATGACTGACGGATGTGTGCGACGAGACCCGAGTTTGTTGTGCAACACCCACTCGTGTGAAACAAAACCTGCACCGCATCAAGTTTCTTTTGTCTCTGCAGTTCGAGCTGAAGCCAGAAAGAAACGGTCAGCTGGTCTCACGGCAGACTGAGGAGGCGAAGAAGAGCGACAACTTGTGGAGCAAACCTGTATTCTCATGTTTTTTTAATCTTTTAGAGTTGTTTAGTTCTGAAATGCTTATGTGATGTTTTCACAAAACAATCTGCAGAGTTTCTTGTTTGAACAGAAAAATAAACGTTATGTTTACTAATTATGTTTTTTTGCATTTCTTATTCTAATGTGACTGTTTATCTTATTCTGTTGTTAAATCACCTCTCAGGAATAAATCCGTTGAGTTGGGTTGGGTAAATGTTTTTGGAGCACACACACACACACACACACACACACAGATATACACACACACACACACACACACATATACACACATACACACACACACACACACACACACACACACACACACATATACACACACACACGCACACACACATATATATATATATATACACACACACACACACGCACGCACACACGCACACACAGTCATGATGTGGTTCATCGGCATACCTCATCCTGTCAGACTTGTTCTTTATTAATACTCAGGTGTGACGTTGATTGACAGCTGCTGTCCTGCATTCGAAACCTTCTTGAAGTAAAAACGTTTCGATCATCAGCCAAATGTGTCTAAAGTCTGAAAAGCTCCGTCGGTGTTTCTGAACTCATCTCCACGTATTTAACTGCTGTTGGTGTTTCGGGTTTAACTTTGTCGGCTTTAAGATACAGAAACGCATCATATCATTTTAAATATATTTATTTATGACACATTTGTTTTTCCTTCAGCTTTGAAGACTTCGTGAAAACATACCAACAAGAGACAAACAGTCCAAACTGAACCCGACTGAACACAAACATAGAAACATGACAACAAACCGCGAAACATTAGTTTCTGCTACTCACCATAATTTTATCAAGGATTATTTCCACGTAAATTAACAGCTTTTTATCCCGTTTATATTTTCCTTTTCTTCTGTCGACCCTTTAAAGAACATGTTAAAAAGACCAACAGTCTTTCCAGTGCAATTCTGAATGTTGGCCACTAGGTGTCGCCGTTTTAACTGTTACAAACGCTTCAGACTTGAGAACGCTGGCTATAATTTGAAAAATCCATCGATCCTGCCTTGGAGAAAATGCAATTGTGTCTCTATGGTATCTGCTCATTATACAGTTTTTGAAGAAGCCATGAACACAGCAGTGGCAGGCAGCACACTAACTATTTTTTATATTAACAAGCAGCATTAAACAAATCCAAAAAAAATTAATACACACTATAATGTAGTTTTAAGCAGATAAAGAAGTGAAAATAATCATCTTTCCTGAGACAACGGTTCCAATTATTGACCTGTTTACATCGTGACATCTTCTGATAAATAGCCATAAAATGTATTTTCTGTTCGTTATAAACTTGCTGTTGATCGTTTTCTGCAACAAGTCAGAAACACTCGATTCCTTCATTACAAACATTTTATTTTGGTTACAGAAACTGAAGCTTCTGCTGTTTGAGTCCGGGGAAAGTTTGTATAATTTACAGCTGCTGTGTTGAGTGTGTGACCTTTCAGTCTGGTTTCTGTCATGAACTGTACTTAGAGAGGAACTGTTGGGGAGGAAGCTGGTGAAACAGACACCATTCATTACATTTAAAAAGTGAAACTCAAAGTCTCCAAATATACCCTCTTTCATTCAAACAGTTCAAGTTTAGTTTTCTTGCAGATTATTTTGGCTGCTGAGAGAGATAAACCGTAATCTGCAAAGACACAAAACACCCAAAGAGACACAAAAAGAGATGCAGACAATTTCACATTATCGTTAAAACCTGATCAAAAAATAAATAAATCAGCGACTACAAAGCATCACAAAAGTAGACAAAGAAACAAAGAGACTCCAATGAAATGCAAAACAGCCATGAAACATTAAAAAAATGACAACAAGGATGTCAACGACTACAAAGACAGTTTTGTGCAAATATTTAAAGATGAACGACGACTCGTCAGGAGCCTCAATTAACAGTAATGTTTCCGTTTCCTGTAAAATCATGTTAAACGCTCATTTTAACAGAAAATATGATAAACTCTCACTTTCGTACGTGCTGTTTGCGGTCAGATGGCGTCCAGGCTGAGCGTTGAGTAAAAGGTCGGCGTGGCGTCCAAATCTGTGCAGACAGATGAAGACAGAAAGCGTCAGAGCTGTAGGGAGGATCTGAGCCGAGCAATACACACGACCTCATGTCAAGGCATCCTGGGGAGTGACTGAATACAGGGGCGGAGCTTAGAGTCAGGTGGACCGACAAGTGTGCAGGAAAAGTGGGTCAAGACACCGGCCAGCTCACCTCTGACCCGTCGAGGTTTCACTTCCTGTGTGAAGGTGACGTCAGTGTACGAGACGGCGGAGTTCATTTTACCTGCAACAGAAAAACTGGATTTAAAGATCTGAACCCAGACGATGGTCGATTCAGAGTTAGAGACACAGGAGCGTGCAGTTTGAAGTTAGTTTGAGGCGAGCTGTGTTTCTGCTGCAGCCTCGAGCTGCCACCTGGGAGGTTCTTTTATTGTCTGCAGACGCGAACCACGTCAGAGTTTATTTTTTGTTTCGGGTTGGACGTTTGTGACATACGATTCCTCCCCAGTGAATGAAACTTCATTTACAAATGAACAGAAGAGCTACGCTGTGCTCGAGGTGTGTTTGTTATGTCTGCAGTGAAGGTGGTGGGGATGTTTCCAGCTCCCACCTGCCCATTATCAGACATCACAATCCGGCCATTGTGAAGCGCCGAATGTTGCGTCACCAGCTTCACTCATTCATTAGAAAAGAAGATTCAAGAAGACCTGTTTTTGGGGGCGTGTCTGTTTGATTGACAGGCCTGTGGTGCAGTCAGGTTACAGCTATCGGTGGGCGGGACGTAGTATCGTCAGGTTTCCGATCAGATCGGTCAGATCCACCGCTGGCTCCTCCCCCAGCTTGTCCAAATATGGTCACTTCCTGCTCCAAACTGCTCCGAACTAGCAAAGATGGTGACGGACAAAATCTGAACTGGAGGATTCATAACGTTCACAAACCAACGGGTGACATCGCAGCTGGTTGCCTCTTGATTCTGACCGAACATCTGCAGCGTCAGCAGAAATGTAGATTCATCAGAGGAGTTTTTCCGTTGTCAGCGGTCCAGCTTCGGTGAGCCGGTACTTACTTCAGCCTCAGATTTCAGTTCTCGGCTGGTTTCGGACCCATCGTGGTCGAAAGCTTACGACCTGTGTCTGCAGGACTTCCGGCTGCTTTTAGAGCCCGACACTGAACCAGCAGGATGTCGGTTCTTATTGACGTGAGAACAGACTAACCTTTAATGCCCCTCCGGAGGCAGAGCAGCATCAGCAGCATCAGCAAGATGCAGACGCAGACGCCCACCACAGGAAGTAGAATGTGAGCGAAGGGTTGGTCGCATCGCTCAGGACGCCCTGCTTCGAAACAGAAACACCGCAGGTTGGCCTAAATGTACAACGAACCAAGAGAGGAACCGTGTCGATGTGACCTCCAACTTTCCACTTTCTAACCCTGTGCTCAGTTAAAAACATCTCTGGTCTCATCATCGGCACAATGTTCATTGTTGTTGACCGATCGGCGTCGAGGGAACCGAAGGTTCGTGAGCCGCGTGTCACTTCCATCTGATTTTATTTAACTTAAAAGGAACAAGGCAGGATTTTTATATATAAATTAACATCATTTGCAAGCTGATTAAACCAAACAAATCACACTAACCTTACGAATAAATACTGAGCATGCTCTGCGGCTAACTTCCTGTTCACCCCTAAACGCTAACTGTAATAAACTGTGTGGATGAATTTAGGATACAATCGGAAACAAGTAAAGAACACCAAATGTTGGTAAACTCTGATTGGTGCACAGAAACATGACATCACTTCTTCCAGCTGGGCCCCTCCCACTTTAAGATACATGTGAGACTATGAAACCTGTGCAGGTGGAACCACGCTGCTGACAGTAAGACATTTTTGGTTTTCAGGGCCTTGAAAGCAGCGACTCACCTCTGACGGTGAGCCTGCTGAGCGCTGATCCTCCATCTCCTGAGACGTTACACTTGTAGAGTCCTTCATCGGACTTGGAAACGCTCCCGATGGTGAAGTTTCCCGTCGAGCTGCTGCCAATGAGAACCTGGTCTTTGTAGAAGTCGGCGGTGAGGTTTGAGGTCGTCCCGGTTCTGCAGCGTAGAGTCACAGCTTCTCCCTCCGTCACGGGGAGGACGGGACTCTCCAGGATCACAGAACCAGCTGAGAGGCGAAAAGACACGACAACACATATTTAGTCGACTTTAGACTTTCTACACGTCACGCAAGAGTTTTCCTGCGTGCAAACGGTTGGGTTACACATTATTAGGAGACTTGGACGATAGACCACACTGCAACTCAACTTTTTGGAGCAAGCCCCTAGTGGTCCCCAGTGGTATTGCACTTTGGGTGCAGCCTTATCTTTTAACATGAATTTGGGTCTTCATACCAGACTTGCTAAAACAATTTTTTAAATCTTCAGTGTTGGACTGTTCACATGAAACGTGACAGATAGTTGTGTAAAGAATAGAATCAAAGCACCTGAAGCAGACATTTGAACCGTTGCACAGCTGAGCAGTTATGGCTGGATGTGGGTGTGAAAGTCCGACCGCTTGTAAAACAACAGGAAACCGTGTCAGGGTCAAGCCTTCTCTCAAAAGAAAGACACCTTCGGTTTAGCCTCCACAAACTACGCACTCAGAAAAAGGTTTGGACGAGATCACAGTTTGAGACTTCGACCCTGTTCGTGTACTTTTCTCTGACGAGTGTAAGACAAGCGTTGACATGCTGGTCCAGTGGACATTTTCCCATACAAGCAGGTACAGAGGTATTTTCTCAAAACCCAGATTATACTTGTTGCACTTTGTGGTTTATCAACATCTAAACGAACTGCTTTGACCACAAGAGGTCAGGCCTGAGGATAATATATTGGCTGTTTGAGGTATGTTTTGATCTTTTGCTACTTTGTTCAAACCAAGCGACAACCAGCAGTGACATCACCCCCCCCCCCCCCCCCCCCACCGATAGCTGTAACCTGACTGCACCACAGGCCTGTCAATCAAACAGACACGCCCCCAAAAACAGGTCTTCTTGAATCTTCTTTTCTAATGAATGAGGGATTATTTTCAGATGGACCTCCAGAAAACTAATAAGAAGGAGTGACTTTAGCTAACAACACCGAGATAACTGATGGACACATTTTATTCACTTTGGATTTGATGAGAGAAGTTGAATGGGAGTCTATGGAGCCGGAGGCTTTTTGGAGCCGACCTCTAGTGGCACTCGCTGGTATTGCAGCTGAAGACACTTCTGGATCAGAACCATTTTACAGACCTGAAGCTACGAACACAGGACTGTGGTTTAATCCCACCTGTCACAGTGATGCTGACGGTGTTGCTGCATCCTCCTGCTCCAGACTCACACCAGTAAACTCCAGTGTCTGAATAGTAAGATTCGCTGCAGAAGCAGTCAGATGAATTTCTTGGATTCCAGAAATGGGAACATTCTTCATTTACGTTCTCGGATGTGTTCCTCTTAACGATCCACTCGGTGGAGTCTTCCTGATGTTCACAGCTCAGAGTGATCGGCTCATACTGGAAGATCTGGGATCTGTCGGGGAAGACTGTCAGAGAAGCTGCAAGAAAGACAGAAGTAATGACAAACTGAGATTGTCACCAATCGGTAGGAAGTTGACACCAGGAAACCCTGGTTGATGTGTTAGTCAGCTGGTGGTTTCACCACAGATGATTGAAATCCCACGAGTCTGCGCTGCGCTGATTATTATTAACTATTAACATGCCCGAGCAGCCATCGAGACAAAAGAGCAGATCAGAGTCCAGAAGAGGTTTCTGCTGAAGCTTCATTTCTTTCCACTATAAAACCATCACACCAGAGGTACACCAGAGGTACACCAGAGGTACACCAGAGGTTCACCAGAGGTTCACCAGAGGTACACCAGAGGTTCACCAGAGGTACACCAGAGGTACACCAGAGGTACACCAGAGGTACACCAGAGGTACACCAGAGGTTCACCAGAGGTACACCAGAGGTACACCAGAGGTTCACCAGAGGTACACCAGAGGTACACCAGAGGTTCACCAGAGGTACACCAGAGGTACACCAGAGGTACACCAGAGGTACACCAGAGGTTCACCAGAGGTACACCAGAGGTACACCAGAGGTTCACCAGAGGTACACCAGAGGTTCACCAGAGGTACACCAGAGGTACACCAGAGGTTCACCAGAGGTACACCAGAGGTACACCAGAGGTACACCAGAGGTTCACCAGAGGTACACCAGAGGTTCACCAGAGGTTCACCAGAGGTACACCAGAGGTACACCAGAGGTACACCAGAGGTACACCAGAGGTTCACCAGAGGTACACCAGAGGTTCACCAGAGGTACACCAGAGGTTCACCAGAGGTTCACCAGAGGTACACCAGAGGTACACCAGAGGTACACCAGAGGTACACCAGAGGTTCACCAGAGGTTCACCAGAGGTACACCAGAGGTATACCAGAGGTTCACCAGAGGTACACCAGAGGTACACCAGAGGTTCACCAGAGGTACACCAGAGGTTCACCAGAGGTACACCAGAGGTACACCAGAGGTTCACCAGAGGTACACCAGAGGTTCACCAGAGGTTCACCAGAGGTACACCAGAGGTTCACCAGAGGTACACCAGAGGTACACCATCACCCACCAGGCTCCCTACACAAACACACTGAGATCCTTAGAGACACCTGCTCACTCTAATTAGCCCAGACATACCATCTACAGGTAAGTATATATATCAACAGTATATGTACAATAAATATTTACATGATTTCACCAACCCAAAGATATCCATAATAATTTACAAATATTTACAGTCCCTATAAATAGATTAAAATTATAAATACATGATTTCCCTAAATAAACAGAGCAACACATCTCTACTTCCCCCCTTCCCGTTTCCTGTGGTTGGTACACCCTGGGAAGAGGAAACAGGCAGAGGTGAGTCAGTGCAATATTTAAACCAACTTTTAATCTTCAGCTTGGCTATATATAAAGGCTGTTGTTATGTCACATAACTAATTAGATATTATCACAATCAGTCATCAACTGCACTTCTATCGTCTATTTGTTTGTTCAGGGGGAACAGAAGGAACCAACGTCTCCCAGCATTCACAGTCCAACGATAAGTACATTTAATAAAACGTGTTCTCTCTTTGGCATCTTTATCACACCACATCTCAAATACTGTCTGCAGCAGAGCTAACGGGGGTGCGTCTCGTTGCATAACTACTTGTAAAGATAAAGCTGCAGACTCTTGTCTTTGAACCGTTCTGGTCCTCATGACGACCTGCTGAGTGTACTTTCAATTAAATATCGTTTTACAGGATTTGGGAATCATTGCATTCAGGTTTTTATTTACATTTTACACCGTTTCCCAACATTATTCAGAACCGGGTTTGGAACACAAATGCCACAGAGAAGATTCAACAAAGTTAAACACTAGGAACTGCTCATGAATAAGAGCGCAGGTCACGTTTTAGTGTCCGACTCACAGAAATCACTGGTACTCACCAACGACAGCGCACAGTGTTGTTATCTCCATGCTGCTCTGACACACCGACTCTTCTGGCAGGTCGTGTTGGGTGGAGGTGGGGGTTGGTGCTCCATCACACCTCTTCTGTCGAAACAGAGGCCACAGCTTCCTGCTGCGACGAAGTGCTCCAGGTCCGAATGTCTGACGAGTTTGTTTGTGCAGGAAGTGTTTTGTTTTTTTGTTTTTTTTTGACGGCTCAATTGTGAGCCGTTTGTGAACGTGGCCTCGGCCTCATTTTGTGTTCCTGCTGGACTGAATTCAGTTTTTGAGAAAACGGAACACAAACTTTTGTACTGATTGGTTGAAATATTCAATCTACAGTTGTTGTTATTCACCAGTCCAGTTAAAAGATTGTAAATATTACTTCAAGTCTCCATCGTCATCACCATTTGGTTCTGTTGAACTTTATAGTTTGTTTCATGTAAAATTAGCGTTCAGTCTTGTGATTCCACCTCGAACGCCTTCTATTCACTTAAGTTTCCTTCCTAAGACACATTTTCCTCCTCAGACGCACAAACTTTACGCCCGGTTTGATTCTCTGTTGGTAAAGTTCAGTTCACAAGAGATCAATAACATTCACACCTCTTATGAGCCGAGTGTGAAGTATCGCAGTATAACCGCACAAAATATGTTCAATCGGTTCGTTTAAGTGTTTTACTGCCTTTCGTTGACATCTGAGGTGAACATCATCTTCCAGATGTACAAGCAGGAAGTAAACTGTTCTGGTCATGTGACCTTTGACATAGTCCCATGTTCATGGATCAATTTGAATAAAGATCATAAGTTGATTTTTTTTTTTGTTGTTGTTGTTTTTTTTGCCCGAAACCAACATTTTTAGAGCTTCCAGAAAAACAATTATTATTATTGTTGTTCTTTTTACTAATAACATTAATTTCTATCATTATCATTGCTGTTGTTATTTTTGCCGTTATTGTTTTTAATTCATTTTTTACTAATGCTATTATTATTATTGTTATTTGTACTTTTACTGTTATTGTTCCATTTTAGACCGTTTTCCTCTTTTCCAAACTTCTTCGTGATGACTTGTTGCTTTTCTCTGTTTTACATCAATTCCTGAGGAGTTTATGACTAACAGTCAGCTGATCAATCACAAGCAGTGATTTATACCAACGGCTCTGAGGGGCTTGAGGGACTTTTGGGGTTGCGTCTCTGTTGCAGATGGTGACCTCAGCTTTCTTCCTGGCTTTGAGTGAAGCAGTCATCAGAGGAATCAGAAACAACCCAGCGCTCTGTTGTAGCCACCCGTTTCCATCATTTCACATTTTTGAAGAAATCATGTTTTGTTTTTTTATCGAGTTTACCTTCAATACTACATTACCCACGATCCTCGGTGTCTGTTGCCATGGTGAAGCACGAAGTATAGCGACGCAGCCCAGAGCTCGTTTTGAGATGTGAATATATCTGCAGAAACACTCGGCGGAACATCCAACCAAACAAATAAAAGTCCTCTTCACTTCAGTTTTTTTATAAGGATGAAAACTTTCCACAACATCCCCTTTAACACTTTGACAAGTTATGTGTTTGATGGAAAGAAAAGATTTGTCTCTTCCTCTTGTTTGCATTGTGGCTCCGGAAAGTTTCTTTTGTTTTCCGTCTAACATAATTGGTCCTTCGAGCCGGATCCCAACATCTCTCTCCGGAAGTAGCCTGAAACCGTGCACGGGGGAGTCTGGGACTCCTGAGGAAAGACCTCCACCCTGTTTCTTTATTGAAACAGTTTGGACATTGGTGAGGCCAGGACTAACTGGAGAGAGGAGGGGTGACGGGATCCTAGAACAAGGCTGATTCACCATCAAACATCGGACACCCGGGTAAGACAACTTCTTTTGTTGTTGTTTTGATCTAAAGAGTAGACTAGGTAAACTAAAGAGTCTGAGTAGACTAGATAAACTAAAGAGTCTGAATAGACTAGGTAAACTAAAGAGTCTGAGTAGACGAGGTAAACTAAAGAGTCTGAGTAGACTAGATAAACTAAAGAGTGAATGGACTAGGTAAACTAAAGAGTCTGAGTAGACTAGGTAAACTAAAGAGTCTGAATAGACTAGGTAAACTAAAGAGTGAATGGACTAGGTAAACTAAAGAGTCTGAATAGACTAGGTAAACTAAAGAGTGAATGGACTAGGTAAACTAAAGAGTCTGAATAGACTAGGTAAACTAAAGAGTGAATGGACCAGGTAAACTAAAGAGTCTGAGTAGACTAGGTAAACTAAAGAGTCTGAATAGACTAGGTAAACTAAAGAGTGAATGGACCAGGTAAACTAAAGAGTCTGAGTAGACTAGGTAAACTAAAGAGTCTGAATAGACTAGGTAAACTAAAGAGTGAATGGACTAGGTAAACTAAAGAGTCTGAATAGACTAGGTAAACTAAAGAGTGTGAGTAGATTAGGTAAACTAAAGAGTCTGAATAGACTAGGTAAACTAAAGAGTGAATGGACCAGGTAAACTAAAGAGTCTGAGTAGACTAGGTAAACTAAAGAGTCTGAATAGACTAGGTAAACTAAAGAGTGAATGGACTAGGTAAACTAAAGAGTCTGAATAGACTAGGTAAACTAAAGAGTGTGAGTAGATTAGGTAAACTAAAGAGTCTGAGTAGACGAGGTAAATTAAAGAGTCTGAGTAGACTAGGTAAACTAAAGAGTCTGAATAGACTAGGTAAACTAAAGAGTGAATGGACCAGGTAAACTAAAGAGTCTGAATAGACTAGGTAAACTAAAGAGTCTGAGTAGACTAGGTAAACTAAAGAGTCTGAATAGACTAGATAAACTAAAGAGTCTGAGTAGACTAGGTAAACTAAAAGTCGCGTGCACAAAAATAGGTCAGGGACCTACAGGTAACTATAAGAAAATTAAAATAAATAATTAGATACTGTGAGTGTCCTACAGTGTAAAAGCGGGCCGAAGCCTAACGGTACACTGTATAAAGACCAGTTGCTCAGGTGAACTCCATACTAACTGGTTGGCTCACAGATAGAAAAAATGGGATTATGCTGTAATAAGATCAAAGAGATACCTCTGGAGGGAGACGTAAAACGCATGCACTCAAAAGGTGCAGATTACATCAAATATTTTAAAAAATGGGAAAAGGAACACAGATTGAAGGGAAAACTAACAGCGACAGCATGTAGAGAGTTGACAGAGAAAATAGAAAGCAAGTGTGAGGGAAATAAAAAAAAGGTTTAAGAGAAGCAAGGGCATGCTGACAGACAGAGAGCAGCAGAAAAGGGATGGAAAGAAGAAGGAAAAAGAGAATGCAGAAAATAAAAATGAGAGGGGAAGAGAAGAGAATAAAGCTCCTAGTGCACCAATACTATATCCAATAAATGAAATACATTTCTCCCAGAAATATAATGAAGATGATGATTATGTGGTACAAAAACAAACCAACATGGGACCCGATCCTCCTCCGTACCCTAACATGGGAGACGTCCCGGTAACAGCTGATCCGCCCGCTCCACCTATTCCGCCTCCGGCTGCTCAGCCAGCTTCTGTCTCCGAACCCACGACACCGTCACCAAACTCCACCCCTCTACTCCAACCCCAGACAGCAGCCAAGAACTGTTCAGACGATTTGCCGTTTGGTTAAGAACCACATCCCCTGGAAAAACCAGACCAGGTAGAGACGATCAGAATCTGTTCAATAATACCGTAAGAGATGCAGAAACACATCACGCACAGATGCACCCCCTGATAGAATGATCTAATCCCAGCAGGAGAAGAGGGACAGGAAGCCACAGTACTAGTTTATCGTCCGTGGACATTAGCGGACGTTAGGAGAGCTGGAGACGGCATTCCTCATCCAAAAGGAAATTCAGCAGAATTCGAAAATCAGCTAAAATGATTGTGTCAGAGCGACCAGCTGAATGGATTTGAAATAGAAAGATGCATCAGACAGATAACAGGAGTAGATTGGTTCCAATACCGGCGATTGGAACCCGCTGGTAGATGGAAACCCCGCCCCTTCTGGTAGTCACCAAATACTCACCAAGTTCAGCTGGAAGCATTACTCCTTAGAATAAGAAATCTGACAGCAGATAGAGCAGATTTTTCCCACGTGGCAGAATGTACTCGGGGAGACGACGAGACAGTATTTGGCAAGATTGAAGATAGTGTTTGACAGACACAGTGGCACCCCACCAGGAAATCCATATAATGGCAGAGGGCCCTATGGACAGCAGTTAAAGAACACCCTTTGAACAGATTGTGGGCTCATATCAGCTCGTTTGTAAACGGAGGAAGCGGAGGAGGAGCCGGCTGGCGGGTTCAACATGACTAACCACAACCACACCGGGATCAGGTCATGCAGAAACACACATTCACATGATTCACAGACACAACACACACAACAGAGAATGACTCGGTATCGAGGGAAAAACCACAAGGCAGATGAGGAAGCAAACAAATCAGCAGCACACACACTTCTAAATACACAAAACGCACAAGAGATTGATCCTAAACAACATGATGTCATCACAGAGCAGACCAGAGGAAGACTTCTATTATTTACATTCATCAGTTTATGTACAGATGTGCAATAAAAACAATGTTATACACAATAATTAAATTCCTGGTAAATATCTTTAAGAAATAACATGTCTGCTTTCAGTAATTATGAAATATCTACAGAGTAATTTATTGTAAAAAATCAACATATATTCTACATATTCCTATCAGGTCACTGACAAATAAATTGAAGATGTTTAAAAGTTGTTTTCAGTCACTATGAAATAGAAGTGATAGATTATTTATGTACTTTAAAAGGAAATACTGAGATATAACATTTACATTTGTTTTTAGTGTTAAATTTGTCTATTAATCCATCAAAAGATCTTTTTTTTTTTTTTACCAACATTTGTTTGTATTCTGCTGCTTTATTTTGTCATTATTAAAACATCTTTTGATGAAATAAATAATTTAAAGACATCACTTCAGGCTCTGGGATCTTCTGATGAGTATTTTTCTGATTCTTTCTCTACTTGATAAAATCATAATAATAATGATAATACAAAAGATCATCTGTAGTTTCTTCCCTATTAATGACAGCAAATTATAAATTTGTTTTTGTGTATGCCACAGGAGCACCTGATCAGATTAAAAACATTCATTCAACAGTCAGCTGTTCATAAGGAAAGACAACTCATGTTGTCATGAGTCAGCCCCGAACTTTCCAGAATGTTTTAGACATGAAGGAGTTTTCAATCTCAGTCATGATTTAATCTGAATACCCGATATAAAAGACACGTGTTGTTCTGTGATTGAAAAGAGGGATTTGTGGGGATTGTGGGCTCATTCTGTTCAGACAGCCGGTGGTTCCGTTCGTGTTCTAACATGCTCATGTTCACCTCTGACCGGAACAACGTGTTCTCCTCTTTCCCTCTCTGGACCTTCACGCTCTGCTTTGCTCTCGTCGGGACTCCCGTTAAAGGTAAGAGCGGATAATACGGACACGCTGGCGGATAACGTCATAATATGTTTACAAGTTAATGTGGTAGCTGTTAGCCGACGTTTTATTTACATTTATGGTCAAATAACCACGCCGAATTCACTGTTAGGATTTCTGCTTTGCTCTGTAATATCTAAAGTGATGACGGCGAACAGAAAATTCACATTAAATCTGAATAAAAACTTAAAACGTGATGATTCTGAGGCTAGTTCGGCAAGGACTTTTCTTTTGTAAAAGTTTCATATTAAAGGACACCAGAGATTTTCGTATAATAGTCTAAGTCACGCTTTCTCTAAAAATGGGAGTATCATATCTGTTCAGATTTGAACGGACTATTTTTTACCAAATACAACTCGCTGTCTATCAACAGATGAACATTTAGTGTATGTGGACACTTTAAACTGCAGTAAAGTGAAATCTTCTTTTAGTTTTAGACTGAGTCATTGGATTCAGATCAGAGGGTTTCAGGCTGAATCAGAAGGGATATTTAAATCTATAATGCTTTTGGTTTTACTGACTAGTCTGTTTCAGGTGTTCTCCACATTTACCTGATGACACATAAAGCATGAAATAAAATGCTCTTGATCTGGTCACAGATCTGCTCCAGTTACAAGTGGTGCTTTGTTCAATGGTGAAGAAGAAACAAAAAGGCGCCAACTTCATGTTTTTTTTCAGGTTGTTTTGGCCTACTTCCAAAACCGTTAAAGTTTATAACCCTCAGGAAGGCGGGAACATAAGAAACCCTGAATGTAATTTGCTCATGTCACTGGTGAAGTCTTAATGACTCTACAAACATCCCAATCTTAAATGTTGCTTCAAACGGTGCCGAGACAAATCGATCAACAGAAAATATTCCTCTAATTTAAGAACTGGTTAAATATTTTAGTCTTTGTTTTAAACACGAATGTAAAACATGCCCCGAAGTTTCCAGATCTTCACTTTGTTTGTTTCTTGTTGTCTGATGATAATCAGTCTGTGATAATCTATCAAGGAATTAATATTTTATTTTCATTATAATAAATATAATTGACAATTTACACTTTTCTTTTCTCAAAAATGAGTACAAATTTCATGAAAGTGAGGTCTATTGACCATAAATGTAAAAAAAAAAAAAAGTTTAAAATCAGTGTCAATAAATTGGAATCAAGTTGGATATTGAGGTTTGAAAAAAAGAAATGGACGAAGCACCTTTTGTGACGAACGCAGCTCTCGTATTGTGTCCACGAAGACAGCACGAGGGTTCATTTAAAAATATAAAACTTCACCAAAATGACAAAAACATAATTAAACAAAGTGACAGTGTCAATTTCTTTTGTCAGAAATGATCCAAAACAATAATAAATATCACCGTAATAAACTGATTACTTAACAAATTGATTGAAAAATAATGAACTCATCATACTTGTCGAATGTTTGTCTATCTGTTGCACAACATGTTCTTATTGTCTCAGGAAAGAGGACCTATTTATCTGTGCACAGCATGGTCTCAGACATGACGTCTCCTGTCTGGATCCTGTGACCTACGACCTCACTCAGTACTATCTGTGCACAGCACGGTCTAATTTATGACGTCCATATGTTACGACGTCCATTATCTTGTGACCTACAACTGAACTCAGATGTAAAGGGAACGGGGATGGATGTCAACTGTTTGTCACACTGTATAAAAGCTGAACTACGGAGGAGAGACGCTGAGAAATGCTGGACATCTTTCTTTGAGTGGACATGTATTTGCTCCTTCTTGCAAGAATAAATGTCCGATATGTTTGATTTTGAATCCAGCCTCTGAGTCATGTTTCTAACACAAATAAAACAAAAGCTGAATTGGGCGGATCTGAACCAAGATTTCTGTGAAGCTGAAGATCAGATTTCTGAACATGATTCATCAAACTCTCCGTCTTTTTCCACAGGTGAGTCTCGGGTCATTTGTCAGACCGAGTTGGTCGTCGTTGCCCCGGGCGATGACGTCATCCTGCCGTGCTACGTGGAGCCGGCGGAGGACGCCCGGCGCCTGACGGTGGAGTGGTCCAAACCGGACCTGAAGCCGGACCGGCTCGGCCGGGTGGAGTACGTCCACCTCAACCGGAACGGCAGAGTAGACCGCCACATGAAACTGGCGGCGTACGTCGGGAGGACGGAGATACTCGCCGCCGAACTGGCGCGCGGAAACGTGTCGCTCAAAATCAGGAACGTGACGGCGTCCGATGACGGCAGGTACCGGTGTTACCTGCCGAAGTTCAGGAACCCGGCAGACGCTCCGGTCGTCCGGCTTTCTGTCGGTGAGTAGTTTTCTTCAGATGTTCATTGACCTCAAATGAAGATGCTGAATTCATGGAGAACTCTTTCCGACGGATGGATTCATGTTTTCTAGAGTCAAACTCCTTCAAACGTTGGACAACAGAGTCGTGGCTGGTGACCAGAGAGCTTCCTGCTCCGGATCCAGCAGGGGGCGCTGTGAGCGGTGAGCGAGCGCTGAAACTCGGAGGGTTCGTCGGCGTCGTGTGTTTGCTCTGTTTTCGGTGACTTTATTTGACTCTTCCTCTCCAGCTGGTCGGATCAGGCTGTTCGTCGTGATCCCGCTGCTGCTCCTCTTCATCACCATCATCATCATCATCATCCTGGCCGCCATCTTTACATATTTCTGCAAACAGAAGCCGGAGACACAAGCTGTAAGTCTGACATGAACTGAACACGTCGCTTCTTCTACTGTTTACACTCTTTTTGTCTTTTCTTTTATTTCCGGCTTAAATGATTAAACATCTTTTAACTGTTCCAGGCTCCTTTCAGCAGGTCGTGACCTTCAGCTGGTTGTGACCTTCAGCAGGTCGTGACCTTCAGCAGGTCGTGACCTTCAGCTGGTCGTGACCTTCATCGGGCCGTGACCTTCATCGGGCCGTGACCTTTCAGCGGGCTGTGACCTTCAGCGGGCCGTGACCTTCATCGGGCCGTCACCTTCATCGGGTCGTGACCTTCAGATGAGTCGTGACCTTCATCTGGTCGTGACCTTCATCGGGCCGTGACCTTCATCGGGTCGTGACCTTCAGCTGGTCGTGACCTTCATCGGGTCGTGACCTTCATCGGGTCGTGACCTTCAGCAGGCTGTGACCTTCAGTGGGTCGTGACCTTCAGCGGGTCGTGACCTTCATCGGGCCGCGACCTTTCAGCAGGCCGTCACCTTCATCGGGCCGTGACCTTCAGCGGGTTGTGACCTTTCAGCGGGCAGCGACCTTCATCGGGCCGCGACCTTCTTCGGGCCGTGACCTTTCAGTGGGTCGTGACCTTCAGATGCGTCGTGACCTTTCATCGGGCCGCGACCTTCATCGGGTCGTGACCTTTCAGTGGGTCGTGACCTTTCAGTGGGTCGTGACCTTCAGCGGGCGGTTCGAGGCCAAAATACGGTGGATTTCTTCTATTGGGTCGGGACAGAGTTCCTGCCGTAAGCGGAGGAGTGGAAGTATCTCTGGATTCGGAGGGTTTGGGTTCGAACCACTCGATCTACGTTCTGACCGTCACCGACGCTCATGAGCTTCGGGTCGGGACCTAAAGGACGAGGAGGTCGGGCTCAGCCTCGGAGCTCCGAGTGGATCCGGGCGATAAACCACCAATACAATAGTTTTTAGTGTTTTCCAGGTTGAGTGTGAGAGACGAAGAGTCAGACTTTCAAATGAATTATGACTAAGTTGAGATGTCGGGTTAATCGATGAGCTTGATTGGAAGATTTCTGCCACTCAGCAGGTTTTCCAGAACGTGTTCCTTTAACTGGTCTAGAGCTCCTTCATTTGTGTTCGACAGGCTTCGACTGCGTTTTACTTTCTACTTACGACTTTTGTTTTCGTCACTAATAAAGTGACCTCTGAGCCTTTTTATTTTGAGTGACATGTTTGAGTCCCGGGAGGTTTGCTGGTCGTCGAACCCTTTGAACTCTTATCGGCAGCTGCTTCAAGATGGAAGATGTTTGATTTAAGCTTTTTACGATGTTTACAAGACGAAGCTTCGTTCTGCTCTAAATGTTAAAACCAGGTTTTCGTTGTGCAGCTAAAGTACAAAAGTGACGCTTAATATTTTGACAGAAATGTTTTCTATGAACTGATTTACATGAATATTTACAGTCTTTACGTTGAGGCTCATTTTGGGGATCACTACTTTGAAACTGAGAATTATTTCATGTTTATATTAATTTGTATAAGTTTATAAAAAGCTGCTTCAGTTCAATGCAGAGCTCCAGTTTACTTGAGCAATGAAGAATATTCATGTTTGTGTTTTTGTAACTAAATTTCTGTCAGAGTTCAGCAGCGCGACTAACGTGAAAACATTTCTGCAGTTTTTAAACTGATATAAATCCTCTGAGGTTTTGGTTGAGTGTTAAAACTGTCAATCAGAGGACGTTGGCGTCTACAGATTCATGACTTCTGTTTGTATAACGACGCCTTTGTGGTCACTCGTTCCTTTTTACCGCCTTAATCTGAGCTGGTTTCAGTTGAACCGTTTGAGGAGTCACATCCACAGTTCGAGTCGTGTTTATCTGCACGTGATTCAGAGCTGAATTCTTAAAACCGTTCAGTTGAATCCGTCCACTCCTTTAAGCACATCACGACACCAATTCTGTTTTTATACTTTTACCGTCTTTGTTATAAAAATAACTGTCCATGTTGGGTTTTGTTTTTGTTTTTTTATATTTCGCTGGATCGTTGTTTAGTTTTAAGCGTTACACGACTTTCTGATTTCAGTTCAATAAAACTCAAAGTTGATTATTTATTGTTGTGATTTCTCTTTTATTAAAGTCTGTGTTTGTTAATTCTGCTGAGAACAAGCAACCAAATAAAGTACATTTAAAAGGACTCTTCCCACATCTGGCGCAGCTCGTTTCCTTTCAGCTCGGTTCTCACGAACCTTCGACATTTTTACAATAAAGGAAGAAATTCTCGGCGTTATGAAGTGTCCCATCGCAGCCGTTTGTCTCTCGGCTCGTCTCGGTCGGATGGAAAGTGCAAGAAAAAGGACGTAAAAAAGAAGAAAAAAATGCAATAAATTAAAACAAAAGCTCAATTAAAAGCTGAATAAAAAGACACGTTAAGTTTCCTTTTAAAAAGTGGAGAATCTTAAAAGCAGGTCTGAGAGGTCACGTATTGTCTGCGTTCTTCTGTATTTGTACTCAGTCTGATTATAATTCTTTATTGCTTTTATTATTTCTGCTTAAATTCAGTATTATTAAAGTCCTAAATGCTCAGCAGTGACGGTCAGAGTTGTAATATTGAAATGAGCCACGTGGGGGCGACAAAGATACACAATCCACTCGAGTGATTGTCTATAAATTGACTATAAATTTATGTAGTCATGATGGATATTTTATAGAAGAATAAAATGAAGCACTGCTGGATCTCAGTCCAGATGTTTCTCTTTTTTTCAGCAGTAAATATTCACATTTAAACACAGTTTTTACACATTGTTGTCATTCTGACTTTAATCTACATTGAACTGGTTTTATTCTGTTTATCTTGGTTTCATTTGAAATATAATGTTTGTTTGTTGCATGACTTGTTACAGACATAAAGTTTCCACATTCAAAGATGTTATTTTCAATCTGTCCAGTAAAAATATTAAACTTTTATTTTTATATATTCAATAATCAGATATCGAAAAAATGCCCTGAAACAGATGCTCTCCTATCATCCATCTCCCAGTTTTATATTAATGAATTTATCATTGTTAAAAACAGAGGAATAAATACAGGGTATGTAAAGATGTGCACCAACGTATCCACTAAAAATGTATACTGCATCTTGGTGTAATTATTCCGTTTTATTTAAATTTGTTATTAATTATTCCTCCAGTGTTCATTTACTACATTCTCAAACCATTAACCCTAAAATAATTTTTTTTTTAGGCAGATCTGAATTCAAAAATATAAATCTTGAACAAAATGACAAAAACATAATTAAACAAAGCGACAGTGTGAATTTCTTTTGTCAGTAATGATCCAAACCCATTTAAATCGTTGCGGTGAAACCGGAGGACTCTCACTGTGTTCAGACAGCCGGTGGTTCCGTTCGTGTTCTAACATGCTCATGTTCACCTCTGACCGGAACAACGTGTTCTCCTCTTTCCCTCTCTGGACCTTCACGCTCTGCTTTGCTCTCGTCGGGACTCCCGTTAAAGGTTCGAGCTCCTATTCCGCCTCCGGCTTCTGTCTCCGAACCCACGACACCGTCACCAAACTCCACCCCTCTACTCCAACCCCAGACAGCAGCCAAGAACTGTTCAGACGATTTGCCGTTTGGTTAAGAACCACATCCCCTGGAAAAACCAGACCAGGTAGAGACGATCAGAATCTGTTCAATAATACCGTAAGAGATGCAGAAACACATCACGCACAGATGCACCCCCTGATAGAATGATCTAATCCCAGCAGGAGAAGAGGGACAGGAAGCCACAGTACTAGTTTATCGTCCGTGGACATTAGCGGACGTTAGGAGAGCTGGAGACGGCATTCCTCATCCAAAAGGAAATTCAGCAGAATTCGAAAATCAGCTAAAATGATTGTGTCAGAGCGACCAGCTGAATGGATTTGAAATAGAAAGATGCATCAGACAGATAACAGGAGTAGATTGGTTCCAATACCGGCGATTGGAACCCGCTGGTAGATGGAAACCCCGCCCCTTCTGGTAGTCACCAAATACTCACCAAGTTCAGCTGGAAGCATTACTCCTTAGAATAAGAAATCTGACAGCAGATAGAGCAGATTTTTCCCACGTGGCAGAATGTACTCGGGGAGACGACGAGACAGTATTTGGCAAGATTGAAGATAGTGTTTGACAGACACAGTGGCACCCCACCAGGAAATCCATATAATGACAGAGGGCCCTATGGACAGCAGTTAAAGAACACCCTTTGAACAGATTGTGGGCTCATATCAGCTCGTTTGTAAAGAAACATCAGAAACATCAGGTGGGCTGGCAGACAGACGAACTAACAGACGGTGAGGAACACGCAGTACATGCAGAAAAAGTTCTAAAAGATAAACAGAAGAAATCACCTAAAACAAGAACAGCGGACACATATGTACATGATGACGAAGACAGAATACTCTGAAGTATATTATCGAGGGGATGATGATGAAGGAGATCTCAGAAGGAGGACGCGAGGTGGATGGAGAGGAGCTGGCGGCCGTGGGGAGGACCACGAGAGACAAGTAGAGACACCTGCTATAACTGAAGGGAGGAATGGACACTGGGAAAGAGACTGCAGGTGGTGGAGAGACGGGAGGGACGGAGGAAGAGGAGGAGGAGGAGGAGGAGTAGGAGGAACAGGAGGAGGGGGAGGAGGTGGAGGAGGAGGAAGAACAGGAGGAGGAGGAGGAGACGGGTGGTGGTCAAAACAAATCAGCAGCACACACACTTCTAAATACACAAAACGCACAAGAGATTGATCCTAAACAACATGATGTCATCACAGAGCAGACCAGAGGAAGACTTCTATTATTTACATTCATCAGTTTATGTACAGATGTGCAATAAAAACAATGTTATACACAATAATTAAATTCCTGGTAAATATCTTTAAGAAATAACATGTCTGCTTTCAGTAATTATGAAATATCTACAGAGTAATTTATTGTAAAACATCAACATATATTCTACATATATTGTAAGATATGTCCATGTAAGATGGCGCCGTGCTCGAGGCAGCCTGTTACAGCAGCTCCCCGAGTGTGTTTGGTTTCAAGTATTTTTCTTTCTCCTCTTCAGAGTTGTTGTTTTCTTCTCTTCACGTGTGTTAAGTTAACGGTCAGACAATGGACCGTAACTTTTCCTCTTTTCTGGTTGGGGTCATTGTTATTGTTTCCTCTCGTGATCAGCTGATCGCGCTGAGTAGACCTCTACTGCTGCTGCCCGGAGCGAGGCCTGAGATCGAAGACGTCGGGGTTGTAGAGCTGGAGCTCAACTGAAGGTGAAGAGGAGGAGATAGAAACCATCGGTACCGGAGATCTTAACGGGGAACGTGAGGTCGTTGGTCAACAAGACGGACGAGCTCGGCGCTGGTAAAGACCCAGAGAGAGTACCGGGAGTGCAGCATCATGTGTTTCACCGAGACATGGCTGCACTCACATCTCCCGGACCACAGCGCGGCCGTACCCGGCTTCAGGACTGTTCGGGGGGACGGAGACGTTGTTCGGAGCGGTAAGAAGAAAGGTGGAGGGATTGAAGTCTATGTGAATGAGAGGTGGTGTAATCCTGACCACGTGTGTGAAGGAACGTTTCTGTAGCCCGGACATTGAACTGCTAGCCGTGGGGATGCACCCTTATTATTTACCAAGGGAGTTCACGTCCACCATTGTTATCACTGTGTACGTTCCTCCATCAGCTGACGTAGAGGCAGCAGTGGACACCATCCACTCCACTGTGTCTAAACTGCAGACTCAGCATCCCGGTGCATTTTTGTTAGTTACTGGAGACTTTAACCAGTCTGGATAAAGTACTGCCAACTTTGCACCAGTATGTGAACTGTCCCACCCGGAACAATAAAACTCTGGACTTACTGTATGCTAATGCCATGGATACATACAGTACTACTGCCCCCCCCCCCCCCCCCCCCCCCCCTTGGTAGATCAGACCACAACCTGGTCCTGCTGACTCCCAAGTATGTCCCCCTGGTGCAGAGGCAGCCTGTGACCACCAGGACTGTGAGGAGGTGGACACAGGAGGCTAAAGACGCCCTGCAGGACTGCTTTGAGTCCACGGACTGGGACGTGCTGTGTGGACCACATGGGGAGGACATCAACAGCAGGACGGACTGTATCACAGAATACATTAAATTCTGTGAACACACCACCGTACCATCCCGGACTGGACACTGCTTCCCCAACAACAAGCCGTGGATCACCAGTGACCTGAAAGAAGACCAATCTAAAGTTCAACGTAATGACAGATATAAAAGAAGACTTTAAATATTTAGCTTTTCCCGAACACTGGAAACAAAGGGATGGCCATCAAATTACACAACTCTGCAGTAAGCTATTAGAAAAGCGTTAAAGCCAAAGTGTTACAGGACACCATTACGAGTGCTCACTTATTTCAGTGTTTCTGTCGAGTTATTTACATCAAATAAATGACTTTTCTTCACTTTTGTTGTTCCGTATATAAAGAAACCCGATCGCCAGCAGCATCAGGCACAATATGAAAATGAAGAGAGCGATCCAGCGCAGCCTGGAGACGGGAGAGGAGCGAGGCTGCGACGCACACTGTTCTTCATGTGATGGAAAGACAAAAGGAAAACTTGTTTCAACAAGTGGGATGATAAGTAGGGTGACTGGGATAGTTTATAATCTGCATCGATCCTGGACTAAACATAATATCTGTGTTCACCTTTCCCAGCCAGCCAGCTTGCGGGTGATGTTTCACGAGCAGCAGCACACTTGTAAAGGCCTTCGTCAGACTTGGAAACATTGTTAAGGGTCATTACTCCTTCAGAAACGCTCTCCAAGAGGGCGCCATCTTTGTAGAAATCAACAACCAGGCCGGGGAACTCGTTCTTCATCCTGCAACGCAGAGTCACACTGCTTCCCTTCGACACAGGAAGAGCAGGACTCTCCAGAATCACAGAACCAGCTGGAGGACGTGAAGTAAAGATAAAAAAGACAGATCAGTGAGGAAAAGAGGATCAGCTGCTCACATGAATATAATATTTGGTGGCAACAAACACAGTGTGAAACATCAGTAATTGAGATAAATCAAATCAATCTGAAATATAACAGTAATGTATAACAGTGAATCATCTGCAAAGTGAACAATATTAATCAAATGGTCCTGATGGTGCTAAAGTCAAAGCAAGCAAAACATGTGCATCATATAATTCACAGAGGAACCTTGAGATAAATATTTGTTTAATGATTTGAATGAACTGTAACAGGAAGTAAACAGTGACATGATGATGAACACGTTTCTGGAGCAAACATATAAAACCTGACGACTGAGGTCAGATAATTGAAGAATTTGATTTCAAAGTAAATGTAACAGTTAAACGTGACGTTGGTCCAACAAACTGCAACTACTCAGCTGAAAAGTGGATGTAAAAATATATATCTGATAAAAACCCGATGATAACGTGAATTTACAGGACGATCTTGACCTCAAAGAAGAAAGGAGGATCAGGAACACGTGTTGAAGGTGGAGCAGATATAACAAACATACCGGTGACTGTGATGGAGACAGAAGTGCTTTTGTCCGTCTCCGTCTCACACCGGTATTCTCCACTGTCGGTTTCATAAGCCTCTTTAAGGGTGCAGGTCATCGTTGACGTCTCACACGTCGAACTTACTTCCTCAACATTCTCATTATTCCTGATTATTCTCAGCTGAGTCGAGCCGTCGAGACCCTCACAGCGAAAAGAGATGGAGTCGTACTCAAAGAACTGCAGGCTTTCTGTGACGATACGGAAACACGAGTCTGAAAGAACAAAAGAACGGAGATGAAGTCCGCTTCAAAAAAAAGAAAAAGTAAATCAGTCAGCTTTGATGTTTTTGTCAGGACAGAATTATACACGTCACATTTGATTTGATTTCTTCTATATGTGTAAAGAACTGAACATGTCGAGGAATATTTTACTCCAAAGAGATTCAGAAACACTGAAAAACTAAACCTTCAAAAACACTGGTTCAGATGGACCTTTAATCCAGGTTGAGTGTTGTTCTACTCACCGTCATTCAGAGCGTAACCGTCCTGAATGTGTGCAGCCGACAGAAGCATCACCAACAGAACTGGATGGAAACAAAACAACAGGAACAGATCAGACGAAGACCGATTCAGAGAAAAGATGATCTTAAAAGTTGAAAGAAAGAAAAGTAGCATCTGACCCGGTGTGCAGCGGAGAGCTGGGACCTCCATGACGTCCTCCTGACTGTCTGAGCATCCGACTGAGACACAGCTGACGTCTGATGGACATGACCACTTCCTGTTCCTGTCAGAGCGTCGGGCAGGACTCGCTGCTCACTGCTGCAACACAGAGGCACACGTGGAGGCTTTTCTTTTAGAAAGCTTTGTAATCAGACGGCCATAAGTTTGTGGACACGTACTGTATGTTCATGGTTCTGCTCTTCTGCTTTCAGCACCGTCTCCCACCAAAATGATCTTTTTCAACCTCGCAGCTCCAAATTAAAGGATTTTAGGGATTTTGCTCGTATTTTGCAAAAGGTTTCACTCTTTTCTTTTCATTTTTGGTCTTTCCACTTCCAATCCAGAAGAATTCCTGCGAGCACCATAGAGCAAAGATGAAGAATGAAAAGTTCCCCGACAGACAGTGCTGAGAGTTGAAAAGCTCTCTCCTGCTCCCTGCAGTCTCATCTGCCTTTCTGACCACATCTGCTTCTGGTCGCTCCAACAAAAGAAGCCGTTGTGATCTATTTTATGACCCGTTAATGCATCAACCCGAATCCAAAGTTCAGTCATCAGACATTTTGTACGTTGGTGTGATATCATGTCCGGTTTGAATCTCACTCGTTCGCTTTTACGTCACAAAGTACTTTTAAGATTTCATTTAATTTCAGCTGCATTCATGTTATTACATGAACGAGTTGTCTTGCTTCACCTGCAGATCTGTGTATGAATATGTTTTAAGAAATAGTTTGTTGAAACTCCCACACCTGAAACAATATGAGGAGGAGTCAGAGGTCAAAGTCAAAGCTTTCAATGATCAACCAGCCTGACTGGAGGACGAGGCGTCTGCAGCCGTCAGCAGGTACGTCGTTTTCTCTCAAACTTAACACAATAAATATGAACCTTTCGGTGAAATGCAGGTCGGTGTGCCGAGAGCTTTTCTCTTTCAAACACACGTCATTATCTGCATTTTAACAGGACAACCGGCATGTTACACCAAACTGTTCACTGTTGGGCGAAGTCTTTACTGACGTTACCGAAACGTCTCGTTGGAAGTGGACTTTGTCTCATTAATGGTTTCTAGTGTGAACTAAATATCTGAAATATGACAGAAGACATTTTATATTCACTCAGCGAAAGGCTTCGAAGTTTTACAAGTGTACAAGTATGGAAGGATTTTTTTCACAATGCAGAAATTATAAAGCAAAAAGGAATTAATGAAGGATTTTCTGAGTTGATAGCTTTTCTCTTTCAAACACACGTTTGTTTCTATCTCTGTAATGTTCTCTGTTTCTATCTCTGTAATGTTCTCTGTTTCTATCTCTGTAATGTTCTCTGTTTCTATCCCTGTAATGTTCTCTGTTTCTATCTCTGTAATGTTCTCTGTTTCTATCTCTGTAATGTTCTCTGTTTCTATCCCTGTAATGTTCTCTGTTTCTATATCTGTAATGTTCTCTGTTTCTATCTCTGTAATGTTCTCTGTTTCTATCCCTGTAATGTTCTCTGTTTCTATCTCTGTAATGTTCTCTGTTTCTATCCCTGTAATGTTCTCTGTTTCTATCTCTGTAATGTTCTCTGTTTCTATCCCTGTAATGTTCTCTGTTTCTATATCTGTAATGTTCTCTGTTTCTATCTCTGTAATGTTCTCTGTTTCTATCCCTGTAATGTTCTCTGTTTCTATATCTGTAATGTTCTCTGTTTCTATCTCTGTAATGTTCTCTGTTTCTATCTATGTAATGTTCTCTGTTTCTATATCTGTAATGTTCTCTGTTTCTATCTCTGTAATGTTCTCTGTTTCTATCTCTGTAATGTTCTCTGTTTCTATATCTGTAATGTTCTCTGTTTCTATCTCTGTAATGTTCTCTGTTTCTATCTCTGTAATGTTCTCTGTTTCTATCTCTGTAATGTTCTCTGTTTCTATCTCTGTAATGTTCTCTGTTTCTATCCCTGTAATGTTCTCTGTTTCTATATCTGTAATGTTCTCTGTTTCTATCCCTGTAATGTTCTCTGTTTCTATCTCTGTAATGTTCTCTGTTTCTATCCCTGTAATGTTCTCTGTTTCTATATCTGTAATGTTCTCTGTTTCTATCCCTGTAATGTTCTCTGTTTCTATCTCTGTAATGTTCTCTGTTTCTATCCCTGTAATGTTCTCTGTTTCTATATCTGTAATGTTCTCTGTTTCTATCTCTGTAATGTTCTCTGTTTCTATCCCTGTAATGTTCTCTGTTTCTATATCTGTAATGTTCTCTGTTTCTATCCCTGTAATGTTCTCTGTTTCTATATCTGTAATGTTCTCTGTTTCTATCTCTGTAATGTTCTCTGTTTCTATCCCTGTAATGTTCTCTGTTTCTATATCTGTAATGTTCTCTGTTTCTATCTCTGTAATGTTCTCTGTTTCTATCTATGTAATGTTCTCTGTTTCTATATCTGTAATGTTCTCTGTTTCTATCCCTGTAATGTTCTCTGTTTCTATATCTGTAATGTTCTCTGTTTCTATCTCTGTAATGTTCTCTGTTTCTATCTCTGTAATGTTCTCTGTTTCTATCCCTGTAATGTTCTCTGTTTCTATCCCTGTAATGTTCTCTGTTTCTATCTCTGTAATGTTCTCTGTTTCTATCTCTGTAATGTTCTCTGTTTCTATCTCTGTAATGTTCTCTGTTTCTATCCCTGTAATGTTCTCTGTTTCCATCTCTGTATTGTTCTCTGTTCAGTTCAGGATCAGTCTCTGAACTTTTGGACACCAACCCATAAACTACCGTTGGTCATCTGCTGAATGTTTTCCCAGATGGACGGACCGTTCCTTCCAGCTTCGTTCATAACGACCCGTGTTCTGGTTTTCTATGTTCTCCTGATACGAGGTAACTTATACACAAACACATTCCTCAAAGGTCACAAATGTTCTTTGTGTCACATACAATTACAAAACCATATCAAACTCCATTCATTTCCGTTCCTTAATGGATATTAGTAGTTATCCAGCGTGTCATGATGGTGCTCCATAACATGACAGATCTTGAAGGGTCTCCATGACATATTTAAACATTTCAAGTTGTCTCCAGATGCTTCTTCTCATCACAGTGACTAACAGCATGCACATTTTTCATAGCATGCCGATTAGAAATCCAGAACAAGTATTCCTTCTGGAGAACTCCAAACTGAAGCGTGTCTTGATGAACATCTGAACTTCCCCCTGATGTTCTGAATGTAGGAGTGTGCTGTAGAAACAGGATCTTAGTGTGTACAGCTGCTCAGTTGAAGAAATGGTCCAACTTCCTGCTGCAACAATTAATGAACATCTGTTTCTATTTCCAGGCCAGTCTCAGCTAATTGGGCCTCGTGAGCCAATAGTGGCAAGAGTTGGCGATGACATCATTCTGCCGTGTCACACGAGGCCTGCGGTGGATGTTTCTGCCAGAACGTTGGAGTGGACCAGGTCGGACCTGGACTCCGTGTTCGTCTACGTGCGGCGTTCTGGCGGAGAGTTTGAAAAGGGGAAACATCCGTCCTACAGAAGAAGAACATCGCTGTTCATAGAAGAACTGAAGCACGGAAACGTTTCCCTGAAGCTCACCAACGTGAAACTATCTGATAAAGGACAATATACGTGTTTCATTCCAGAACTGGACGAAGCGTCGCTTCTTGAGCTCGTTGTTGGTAAGTGGACATAGATGTGTTGCACGTGTGCATCTGGGTAGAAACAGTTTGAATCAAAGATGTTTGGAGTTGAACTGAGTCGGAACGATTCTCCGTCAGCATCAGTGTTGCGACGACACCGAGATTATCAACATCTCAATTTATCTCTGAAAGATCAACTTGTTTTATTTGAACTCCCAGAACAAACATTTTAACAGGAAGCACAAGAAGTCTTTTTCAAAATTAGGAGAATTTCTTTCCGTAAAAAGATTTTCCAGGCTGAATAACAGATTATGATCATATTTTAGTTCCTCTAAACATTTAAACTTGCAGATTGAAGAGTACAAATAATTATTAATTATAATTATCTTATACAGATTAAGAAATGTGGAGGAAATTATAATCCTTCAGTTTCACTTTGCTCTTTCATGCAGTTGGAAACTTGAGTAGAAAAGTTTCATTACTGTTAAATTATATGTTATCCCCCCTCAACCCCCCCTCCCCCCCCAGCCCCAGATGCTGTCTCTTCGCTTGTCATCATTTCAGAAGGGATTGAAAGAGAAGGAGGTTTAGTGTTGGACTGTAAGTCTGCAGGCTGGTATCCAGAACCTGAGGTGTTGTGGCTGGACGCTGAGGGAAACCTCCTCTCTGCTGGACCTACAGAGAGCGTCAGAGGTCCTGATGACCTCTATACTGTCAGCAGCAGAGTGACTGTGGAGAAGAGACACAGCAACAGCTTCACCTGTAGAGTCCAACAGAACAACATCAACCAGACCAGAGAGGTTCACATCCACCTTCCAGGTGAACGTGGTTCATCAAATGTTCTGACTTTAATTCTATTGGGTCGGATTCTATAGAAACGAAGTGTAATTCTGTGTTTTATCTTTTCAGATGAGTTCTTCGTGTCTCCATGCAGCTCTGCTGCTCTCATCGCTGGTTTGTCTGTTAGTTTGTCTGTTTGTATTGTGTTTATTATAGCGCTCCTCTCTTGTTGGTGGAAACGGAGAAAAGACGTCATGAGTAAGTCAACAGATGTACGACTGTGTTGGGAAATATCTATTTTACATTTCCAGTCAACTTGGCATCGTGTCTTGTTTTATATTCTATCTTTCACCTCCTTATTAGAATAGTTTTACTCTAACAGATTTAATTTCACAGAGACCCGGAGAAGCTGTGATGAAGATGAAGGAGGAACACAGCAAAAAAACCTCCTGGGAGGTGAAGTGGAAGGAGAGACGACAAGAAGACAAGTAAGAACCTGAATCATGAGGAGTTATTTCTCCTTGGAAAACTGGAAGGAGCAAAAATCAAACCACAAAACGCTCCTTAAAGTCTGAAGACAAACAGGCTGATGGGAACAGAGGAGGAGGAGGGAGGAGGAGGAGAGGAGGAGGAGGAGGGGAGGAGGAGGGGGGGAGAAGGGGGAGGAGGCGGGAGGGAGGGAGGAGGATGGAGGAGGAGCAGAGGAGGAGGTGGAGGAGGGAGGGAGGAGGATGGAGGAGGAGTAGAGGACGAGGGAGGGGGAGGAGGAGGAGGAGGCGGGAAAAAGAGCAAAGGAGGAAGGAGGAGCAGAGGACAAGGGGGAGGGAGGAGGGGGAGGAGGAGAAGCAGAGGAGGAGCGAGGAGGAAGAGGGAGGAGAAGGAGGAGGAGGGCGGGGAGGAGGAGGAGAAGCAGAGGAGGAGGGAGGAGGACGAGGAGGGAGGAGGACGAGGAGCAGAGGAGGGAGGAGGACGAGAAGGAGGAGGAGGAGAGGAGGAGGAGCAGAGGAGGAAGAAGGAGCAGAGGAGGAAGGAGGAGGAGCAGAGGAGGAAGGAGGAGGAGCAGAGGAGGAGGAAGGAGGCTGAGGATGAAGTGGCATCTTTGAAGAAGAAGGTTCATCTTTGTATTTTCTTCAGATGAAACATTTCCAACTTGGTTCTTGTTTGTTTGAAGTTCTTGGTGTTCTTCTTTGAACTCGTTAAATGAGTTTAATAAAGCTACCATCGAGTTACAAAGTAGATTTGATCACTTCATTCAAATCTGTAGAGCTCTTACTGTCAGAGGAACGTGTGTCGGATAAACAGGGAATTTCTCAGTTCATTATGAAAGAGGACAAATGCTGAGATGATCATGAATTCATCTCCTCGGTACAAACACTGTGACCTTGTTCTAGATGAAGGTTCAAGGTTCTTTATAATAGATACTTCAAAATAATGTCATCAGATCATGAAGAAACAAATCTCTCATCTTCTCTCCTCTCAGCTGGAAGAACGATCACATGATCATGAGGAGCTGAAAAAAGAGAATCTGAAGACCAAGAAAACAGAGGTTTGTATTTTGATGTGATTATTGTCTGTTTTTAGTTGGAAATCTCCTGATGACAGATTCATTTTGGAGGAGAAAGGAGAAATCAGAGGAGCAGAACAACTTTCTTCCAGCAGGCAGTTTGAACATTCAAAGCATCGCTGGAGGAGGGAGGAGGGAGGAGGAGGAGGGGGAGGAGGAGGGGGAGGAGGAGGAGGGAGGAGGAGGAGGAGGAGAACAACTTTCTTCCAGCAGGCAGTTTGAACATTCAAAGCATCGCTGGAGGAGGGAGGAGGGAGGAGGAGGGAGGATGAGGAGGGAGGGAGGAGGAGGAGGGAGGAGGAGGAGGAGGGGTGGTTGGAGTGGGAGGCAGGAGGAGGAGGAGGATGTGAGGAGGAGGGAAGAGGAGAAGGAGGAGCAGCAGAGGAGGAGGAAGGAGGAGGAGGAGGGGAGAGGGAGGAGGAGGAGGGAGAAGGGAGGACGGAGGACGGAGGAGGAGGTGAGGAGGAGCAGAGGAGGAGGGAGGAGGAGCAGAACAACTTTCTTCCAGCAGGCAGTTTGAATATTCAAAGCATCGCTGGAGGAGGGAGGAGAGAGGAGGAGGAGGAGGAGCAGAGGAGAAGGGAGGAGGAGGAGGGAGGAGGAGGGAAGAGGAGAAGGAGGAGCAGCAGAGGAGGAGGAAGGAGGAGGAGGCGGAGGAGGGAGAGGGAGGAGGAGGAGGGAGAAGGGAGGACGGAGGAGGAGGTGAGGAGGAGCAGAGGAGGAGGGAGGAGGAGCAGAACAACTTTCTTCCAGCAGGCAGTTTGAACATTCAAAGCATCGGTGGAGGAGAGAGGAGGGAGGAGGAGGAGGGAGGAGGAGGGGGAGGGAGGAGGAGGAGCAGAGGAGGAGGCGGAGGGGGAGGGGGAGGAGGAGGAGGAGGGAGTGGGAGGAGGAGGAAGAGGGAGGGGCAGAACAACTTTCTTCCAGCAGGCAGTTTGGACATTCAAAGCATCGCTGGAGGAGGGAGGAGAGAGGAGGAGAAGGAGCAGAGGAGGAGGGAGGAGGAGGAGGGAGGAGGTGGAGGAGGAAGAGGGAGGAGGAGGGAGAAGGGAGGATGGAGGAGGAGGTGATGTGGAGCAGAAGAGGAGGGAGGAGGAGCAGAGCAACTTTCTTCCAGCAGGCAGTTTGAACATTCAAAGCATCGCTGGAGGAGGGAGGAGAGAGGAGGAGGAGTGAGGAGGAGGAGGAGGAGGAGAACAACTTTCTTCCAGCATGCAGTTTGAACATTCAAAGCATCGCTGGAGGAGGGAGGAGGGAAGAGGAGGGGGAGGAGGAGGGGGGAGGAGGAGGAGAAGACGAAGAGGAGAGGAGGAGGGAGGAGGAGGAGGAGGAGGAGGATCAGAACAACTTTCTTCCAGCAGGCAGTTTGAACATTCAAAGCATTGCTGGAGGAGAGAGGAGAGAGCAGCGGGAGGAGGAGGAGGAGGAGAGGAAGAAGAGGAGAGGAGGAGGGAGGAGGAGGACGAGGAGGAGGAGGAGGAGGATCAGAACAACTTTCTTCCAGCAGGCAGTTTGAACATTCAAAGCATCGCTGGAGGAGGGAGGAGAGAGGAGGAGGAGGAGCAGAGGAGGAGGGAGGAGGAGGGCGAGGAGGAGGAGGAGAAGGAGGAGGAGGAGGGAGGAGCAGAACAACTTTCTTCCAGCAGGCAGTTTGAACATTCAAAGCATCGCTGGAGGAGGGAGGAGAGAGGAGGAGAAGGAGCAGAGGAGGAGGGAGGAAGAGGAGGGAGGAGGTGGAGGAGGAGGAAGAGGGAGGAGGAGGGAGAAGGGAGGATGGAGGAGGAGGTGATGTGGAGCAGAAGAGGAGGGAGGAGGAGCAGAGCAACTTTCTTCCAGCAGGCAGTTTGAACATTCAAAGCATCGCTGGAGGAGGGAGGAGAGAGGAGGAGGAGTGAGGAGGAGGAGGAGGAGGAGAACAACTTTCTTCCAGCATGCAGTTTGAACATTCAAAGCATCGCTGGAGGAGGGAGGAGGGAAGAGGAGGGGGAGGAGGAGGAGGAGAAGACGAAGAGGAGAGGAGGAGGGAGGAGGAGGAGGAGGAGGAGGATCAGAACAACTTTCTTCCAGCAGGCAGTTTGAACATTCAAAGCATTGCTGGAGGAGAGAGGAGAGAGCAGGGAGGAGGAGGAGGAGGAGAGGAAGAAGAGGAGAGGAGGAGGGAGGAGGAGGACGAGGAGGAGGAGGAGGAGGATCAGAACAACTTTCTTCCAGCAGGCAGTTTGAACATTCAAAGCATCGCTGGAGGAGGGAGGAGAGAGGAGGAGGAGGAGCAGAGGAGGAGGGAGGAGGAGGGCGAGGAGGAGGAGGAGAAGGAGGAGGAGGAGGGAGGAGCAGAACAACTTTCTTCCAGCAGGCAGTTTGAACATTCAAAGCATCGCTGGAGGAGGGAGGAGGAGGAGGGACAAGGAGGGAGGAGGAGGAGGGAGGAGCAGAACAACTTTCTTCCAGCAGGCAGTTTGAACATTCAAAGCATCGCTGGAGGAGGGAGGAGGAGGAGGGAGGAGGAGGAGGGACAAGGAGGGGAGGAGGAGGAGGGAGGAGCAGAACAACTTTCTTCCAGCAGGCAGTTTGAACATTCAAAGCATCGGTGGAGGAGGGGAGGAGGGAGGAGGAGGAGGGAGGAGGAGGGGGAGGGAGGAGGAGGAGCAGAGGAGGAGGGGGGAGGAGGAGGAGGAGGGAGTGGGAGGAGGAGGAAGAGGGAGGAGCAGAACAACTTTCTTCCAGCAGGCAGTTTGTTTGGACATTCAAAGCATCGCTGGAGGAGGGAGGAGTGAGGAGGAGGAGGAGGGGGACAGTGGAGGAGGACGAGGGAGGAGGAGGACGAGGGAGGAGGAGCAGAGGAGGAGGAAGGAGGAGCAGAGGAGGAGGGGGAGCAGCAGAGGAGGAAGGAGGCTGAGAGTGGAGAGGAGACTCAGAAAGTAAAGTCCTGCATATCTGTGATTTATGATATTTAACAGCAAAGGGGAAGGAGGAGCAGAGGAGGGAGGAGGAAGGAGGAGGAGCAGCAGAGGAGGAGGGAGGCGGAACAGAGGACGAGGGTGGAGGAGGGGGAGGTGTAGGGGGAGGAGGAGAGGGAGAAGGAAGAGCAGAGGAGGAAGGAGGCTGAGAGTGGAGAGGAGACTCAGAAAGTAAACTCCTTCATATCTGTGATTTATAACATTTAACATCATGTTTGTTCAAATGTGCTGAAAAGATGCGTCGTCTGATTTTCTGTCCTCCTTCTAGTCTTCAAGGAATCTATTAAAGAAGTCCAAGGAGAAGCAGCAGAGGACCAAGGAGGGGGAGGAGCATAGGAGGAAGGAGGAGGAGCAGAAGAAGGAGGAGCATAGGAAGGAGGAGGAGCAGAGGAGGAAGGAGGCTGAGGATGAAGTGGCATCTTTGAAGAAGAAGGTTCATCTTTGTATTTTCTTCAGATGAAACATTTCCAACTTGGTTCTTGTTTGTTTGAAGTTCTTGGTGTTCTTCTTTGAACTCGTTAAATGAGTTTAATAAAGCTACCATCGAGTTACAAAGTAGATTTGATCACTTCATTCAAATCTGTAGAGCTCTTACTGTCAGAGGAACGTGTGTCGGATAAACAGGGAATTTCTCAGTTCATTATGAAAGAGGACAAATGCTGAGATGATCATGAATTCATCTCCTCGGTACAAACACTGTGACCTTGTTCTAGATGGTTCTTTATAATAGATACTTCAAAATAATGTCATCAGATCATGAAGAAACAAATCTCTCATCTTCTCTCCTCTCAGCTGGAAGAACTATCACATGATCATGAGGAGCTGAAAAAAGAGAATCTGAAGACCAAGAAAACAGAGGTTTGTATTTTGATGTGATTATTGTCTGTTTTTAGTTGGAAATCTCCTGATGACAGATTCATTTTGGAGGAGAAAGGAGAAATCAGAGGAGCAGAACAACTTTCTTCCAGCAGGCAGTTTGAACATTCAAAGCATCGCTGGAGGAGGGAGGAGGGAGGAGGAGGAGGGGGAGGAGGAGGGGGAGGAGGAGGAGCAGAACAACTTTCTTCCAGCAGGCAGTTTGAACATTCAAAGCATCGCTGGAGGAGGGAGGAGGGAGGAGGAGGAGGAGCAGGAGGGAGGAGGAGGGAGAGGGAGGAGGAGGGGGGAGAGAGCAGGGCGAGGGAGGAGGAGGAGGAGGGGAGGAGGAGGGGGAGGGAGGAGGAGCAGAGGAGGAAGAGGAGAGGAGGAGGAAGGGAGGGAGGAGGAATGAGGAGCAGAACAACTTTCTTCCAGCAGGCAGTTTTGAACATTCAAAGCATCGCTGCACTGATTATTCTAGATGGAAGAAATGAGAAATGGAGGAGGAGGGAGGAGGAGGAGGGAGGAGGAGGAGGAGGAGGAGGGAGAAGGGAGGATGGAGGAGGAGGTGAGGAGGAGCAGAGGAGGAGGGAGGAGGAGCAGAACAACTTTCTTCCAGCAGGCAGTTTGAATATTCAAAGCATCGCTGGAGGAGGGAGGAGAGAGGAGGAGGAGGAGGAGCAGAGGAGAAGGGAGGAGGAGGAGGGAGGAGGAGGGAAGAGGAGAAGGAGGAGCAGCAGAGGAGGAGGAAGGAGGAGGAGGCGGAGGAGGGAGAGGGAGAGGGAGAGGGAGGAGGAGGAGGGAGAAGGGAGGACGGAGGAGGAGGTGAGGAGGAGCAGAACAACTTTCTTCCAGCAGGCAGTTTGAACATTCAAAGCATCGCTGGAGGAGGGAGGAGGAGGAGGAGGAGGAGGAGGAGGAGGAGGTGGAGGAGGGGGAGGAGGAGGAGGAGGAGCAGAGGAGGAAGGAGAAGCAGAGGAGGGAGAAAAAGGAGGAGGGGAGGAGGAGTAGAGGAGCAGGAGGAGGGAGGAGGAGCAGAGGAGGAAGGAGGAGGGGAAGAGGAGGGGACGAGGAGTAGGAGGAGGAGGAGGGAAGAGTGAGAGGAAGGAGGAGGAGGAGGGGAGAAGGAGGAGGAGGAGGGAGAGAGGAGGAGGGGAGGGAGGAGGAGGAAGGAGGAGGAGGAGAAGAGGAGGAGGGAGGAGGAAGGGGAGGGAGGAGGAGGGAGGAGCAGAACAACTTTCTTCCAGCAGGCAGTTTGAACATTCAAAGCATCGCTGGAGGAGGGAGGAGGGAGGAGGAGGAGGAGGAGGAAGAGGGAGGGGCAGAACAACTTTCTTCCAGCAGGCAGTTTGAACATTCAAAGCATCGCTGGAGGAGGGAGGAGGGAGGAGGGGGGGGGGAGGAGGAGCAGAGGAGGAGGGAGGAGGAGGAGGGGGAGGGAGGAGGGGAGCAGGAGGAGGGGGGAGGAGGTGGAGGAGGAGGAGGAGGAGGAGGAGGAGGAGGGAGAAGGGAGGATGGAGGAGGAGGTGAGGAGGAGCAGAAGAGGAGGGAGGAGGAGCAGAACAGCTTTCTTCCAGCAGGCAGTTTGAACATTCAAAGCATCGCTGGAGGAGGGAGGAGGAGGAGGAGGAGGAGGAGGAGGTGGAGGAGGGGGAGGAGGAGGAGGGAGGAGGAGAGGAGGAAGAGGAGAGGAGGAGGAGGAGGAAGGGAGGGAGGAGGAGGAAGAGGGGGGAGGAGGAGAGGAGGAAGAGGAGGGAGGAGGGGGAGGGAGGAGGAGGAGGAGCAGAACAACTTTCTTCCAGCAGGCAGTTTGAACATTCAAAGCATCGCTGGAAGAGGGAGGAGGGAGGAGGAGGAGGGAGGAGGGAGGAGGAGGAGGGGGGGGGGGGAGCAGAACAACTTTCTTCCAGCAGGCAGTTTGAACATTCAAAGCATCGCTGGAGGAGGGAGGAGGGAGGAGGAGGAGGGAGGAGGGAGGAGGAGGAGGGAGAGGGAGAGAGGAGGAGGAGGAGGGAGGAAGGATGAGGAGCAGAGGAGGAGGGGAGGAGGAGGAGGAGGGAGGAGGAGGGGGGTGGGAAGAGGAGGAGGAGGGAGGAGCAGAGGAGGAGGGGAAGGAGGAGGAGGAGGAGGAGGAAGGGGAGGGAGGAGGAGGAGGAGGAGGGAGGAGGAGGGAGGAGGAAGGAGGAGAGAGGAGGACGGGGAGGAGGTGGAGTAGAGGAGGAGGGAGGAGCAGAGGAAGAGGGAGGAGGAGGAGGGAGGAGCAGAGGAGGAGGGAGGAGGAGCAGAACAACTTTCTTCCAGCAGGCTGTTTGAACATTCAAAGAATCGCTGGAGGAGGGAGGAGGAGGAGGAGGAGGGATGAGGAGGGGGAGGGACGAGGAGGAGCAGAGGAGGAGGGGGAGGGACGAGGAGGAGGGAGGAGGAGGAGGAGGGGAGGGAGGATGAGCAGAGGAGGAGGAGAAGGAGGAGCAGAGGAGAAGGGAGAAGGATGAGGAGTACGAGGGAGGAGGAGGGAGAAGGAGGAGAAGGAGGAGGGGGAGGGAGAAGGAGGAGCGGGAGGAGAAGGAGGAACAGAGGAGGAGGGAGGAGGAGGAGCAGCAGAGGAGGAGAAGGAGGAGCAGAGGAGGAGGGAGGAGGAGTACGAGGGAGGAGGAGCAGAGGAGGGGGAGGAGGAGGGGGAGGGGAGGGAGGATGAGCAGAGGAGGAGGAGAAGGAGGAGCAGAGGAGGAGGGAGAAGGATGAGGAGTACGAGGGAGGAGGAGGGAGAAGGAGGAGAAGGAGGAGGGGGAGGGAGAAGGAGGAGCAGGAGGAGGAGGAGGGAGGAGGAGTACGAGGGAGGAGGAGCAGAGGAGGAGGGAGGAGGAGTACGAGGGAGGAGGAGGAGGAGGGAGAATAAAGAGCAGGAGGAGAAGGAGTAGCAGAGCGGGAGGAAGGAGGA
This sequence comes from Embiotoca jacksoni, assembly GCF_022577435.1. NCBI lineage: Eukaryota > Metazoa > Chordata > Actinopteri > Embiotocidae > Embiotoca > Embiotoca jacksoni. Next base: position 2,451,469 of record NW_027185405.1, on the reverse strand, counting down.
GGGGGAGGGAGAAGGAGGAGCAGGAGGAGAAGGAGGAACAGAGGAGGAGGGAGGAGGATGAGCAGCAGAGGAGGAGGGAGGAGCAGCAGAGGAGGAGGGGAAGGAGGAGTAGAGGAGGAGGAGGGAGGAGGAGGAAGGAGGGTCAAAGGAAGAAGGAGGAGCAGAGGGGGAGGGAGGAGGGAGTAGGAGCAGAGGAGGAAGGGAGGAGGAGAGGTAGGGAGGACGAGGGAGGAGGAGCAGAAGAGGAGGAAGGAGGAGGAGGGGGAGAAAGAGGAGCAGAGGAGGAGTAAGGGAGGAGGAGAGAGGGAGGAGGAAGGAGGGGCAAAGGAGGAAGGAGGAGCAGAGGGGGAGGGAGGAGGGAGTGGGAGCAGAGGAGGAGAGGGAAGGGAGGAGGAGCAGCAGAGGAGGGGGAGGGAGGAGGAGGACGAGGGAGGAGGAGCAGATGAGGAGGGAAGAGGAGGGGAGGGAGGAGAGGAGGAGGGGAAGGAGGAGGAGCAGAGGAGGAGGGGAGGAAGGAGGAAGAGCTTTGACAGACAAGTTTCAAGTGTCTCTTGTGTGTTGTCTCACTCAGTTAGGACAAAGACAGACAACCTCCAGCAGCAGTTCAGCCAATCAGAGCTCAGCAACAGGACACATCACTGTGGAGGTCGACCAATGGGGCAAAAATATCCGTCTCATGAACACCTCCAAGCAGGTAACACTGTTTGTGTAGATAAACACTGAATAAGTACTGTTGGTGTTCAACATACAACACTATACAACTGTAGAACAGTAATACACTAAACAAGGTGTTCCTAATGTCCCGTACAAACCAGGACAACAACAACAACCTGCTGTTAATGTCACAATCTATTTTCATGTAAATCATAGAAATGACAGATTTAATGCTCACCAACATTCATTTGTTGTTGTGTCTTTGTCTCATTGTTCCTCTGGTGGTTAAATGTCCTGCAGGAGGAACAACTGAGAGGCTGCAGGTTAAAACTACAAGTCAACAACACAGAAACCTTCATGTACACATTCAAGGAGTCTTTCAACATCAGGAGTGGAGGGAGAGTCACTGTGAGTGTTTCTTGATGTTTCAGTTATGTTGTTTCTTTATTTATTTTCTTTCATTTCCTTTTTTTTGTCTTTCTTTTGCTTCTCAGTCTTTGACCTTTGTTTACTATATTTACAGATGTGGAGTTCAGGTTCTGGGAGCCATAATCCTCATATTGGTCACCTGGTGTGGACAGAAGTGAAGCCCTGGAGGCCTGAAGACCAGCTGCAGCTCAGCCTCATCACTCAGACTGGAGAGATCAAACTACTATAGTCCTCATTTAGTTGCTTTAATCACCAACAGTAACAAGTCATGACAAAAAGTTTCCATCCAGTAATTGATCTGATGAGGAAGGAAGTCTTTGAGGACTGAAGACCAACTGCAGGTCGTCCTGCAGCTCCATTTAAATAAAGCACTGTAATCTAAAACAGCACGACTCAGCAAAATGACTTTTCTTCTTGATCTGATCTGAAACACGTCTCTCCTACTTTTTAATGATTTATTGAAAGTTCACACAAAGTAGACAAAGTTCAATTAAAATCACTTTTATTTTGTATTTGCTCCACTGATTTCATGTCATTTGAGCTGCAACACAAACATGTTCTTCCAGTTGTCGTGGCTTCCTACTGGGTCGGGTTTTTACATTTTCCACATCGTTTCGTTCGTCTGCATTTTTTCTTTGATCTTATAAATTTGCTTCTCTGTGTTTTCTGTCAAAGAAATGAAACATCAAATTAAAACAACTGTTGAATTGAACTTTATAGTCCAGATGCTGATTTACATTTCAACTTCCAGAGATGTAGTTTCATCCTATCAGATATAGTTTTATGAATAAATGACATTCATACGAACATCATCGTGAATATTTGAGTAAAAATATAGTTTGCATATTTTTTTTAAATGTTAAAAAAATCAGGTTGTATACATGTATTAAATTATGTTAGAAGCCTTATTCTATTCCCTTAATGAATCAATCAAACGTATAAAGTTGATGTGAATCATCAGACTTGATATTCTGTTCTTATATTGAGGCGTCGTTTTTAACGAGCCGCTGGAGAAGCTCGTCTACGAACTCGTTCTCGTGTGGTTTGTGTTCGAGAAGCTCAAATTATCACCTGCGTCTGTAACGTGAAACAAAAGCCAGAGAACAGATGCTGAGAAAACACGTCTGGCCTTTTAAAATAGCCGCTCAGCACGTCCGTGGTTTTCATGGCTCTCTGCTCACCAGAAGGTCCAACGGCTTTCACAAATATCAAAGCTGTCAAACAACGACACTCAAAAACGAACCGCCGCCGCGAACAAGAGAAAAAGAGTCAAAACAGATGCTGGAGAAAATCCAACAAACATCTTTTGGCGCTCTGCTGATTCACCAGATTTCAAACCTCCTCTGTTGTAGTTCTTCAACAGTCAACGAGCTGCACGCGTGTTATTTCCGTGTAAGCTGGAGTTTCCTCCAGTGAAGAAGTCCCAGCAGCAGCAGCAGCAGCGCCACCATCACAACGACGGACACGCTCCTGAACACGAGGTGAAGACGACGGGACTCGCCCGCGAGGACGCCGGTCTCTTCGAGACAAAACCAAGAGAGAATAGATTTACAGCAACCGTGAGCAGCAGGTTGTCTGGAACAAGGATCACTGCAGTGTTACGTAGCTACATAGTGAAACCTGAACAGGACCGATTCATTTCAAACAGGATGAGACAACAAATCCAGCAGTCAAACGTTGTTCTGTCTTCACACTGCAGATGAACCGGCGTTGATTTTCGAGGCGTTAAGTTCAAACAGTTGGGTGCTTCACCTCTGACAGCCAGCCGGCTCTCTGCTGATTCTCCACTGTTGGAGAAGCTGCACTTGTAGAGTCCTTCGTCGGCCGTAGAAACACGGTGGACGCTCATCTCTCCTGCGGAGCTGCTCCCCACCGGGACGCCATCTTTGTAGAAGTCAGCTGGGAAGAGGGAAGAAGTGGTCGTCTTTGTTCTGCAGCGCAGAATCACACAGTCTCCTTCCTTCACAGGAGAGACGGGACTCTGCAGCACCACAGAACCAGCTGGAACAAAAACACCTCTTTTATTTCCACTTCAACAATTCGATTCACGCAGCAGGTCGTCACGGAAACCTGAACTCACCGGTGACGGTGATCGTGACGGCGCCGCTTCTCTGTCCTCCTTCGGTCTCACACCAGTACTCTCCGCTGTCTCCTACGTAGGCTCGTGGGATGGTGCACGACGCTGCCGCCGTCCGCGTATCGTTACAGACTGAAATAAAGCCGGCGGCGTTCCTGATCCCGCTCGACTGACCGGAGCCGTTAAGACCCTCACAGTGAAAGGAGACGGACTCGTACTGAAACAGCTGCAGTCTGTCGGGAACAATACGAAGAGCCGCATCTGAGGGAGACGGACGGCGTTAGGACAAGATCTGCCTCCAATGAACCGGCCACAGCCGGACAAAACAGGACGTCCATCGTAGACGTCACCAAATCAGAAGAGACGAACAAACTCAAACGTACGACTTCACGTGACGTCATGGAAACAGATACGATAGTTCAAATATTTGATTGAAGGTTTGTTTTGGACCCAATCAGGAACATCTATATTCCAAAAAAGTGCTTTGTAAAAGCTGGTGTAGAATTGAGTGCTACTTACTGCTGTACTGGACGTGTGCAACGAATACAAACATCGCTGGAAAGACGAGGAGAGAAATGAGTGGGTTAGAAGAAGAAGAACTTTTATAATGGAACATGTCCAACTTTGAAAGAAGAAGCAGAAACCTGAGACTGTGGTGCTCACCCAGTCTGATGCAGAGAGCTCTGACCTCCATGTCGTCTTCCTGCCGACTGTCAGCATCAGACCGAGATCCGGCCCAAGTGCAACGAACACCACAACTTCCTCTTCCTGTGCAGCTCTTCCTACGAGACGCTTCGCCTTTCAACCGACTGTTTCTGATGTCTTTGAGTTTGAGCCGTCCATTTATTGACAAATTCTCCCCACCAACTTTGAAACGTTCTAAAAAACAGGTTTTGTCCTAAAAACACACTTCTTCCATTTCCATGAAAGCACAGCCTCAAAGCTCCCCTGTGATTGGCCCAGAGGCTGCAGACTGACAGTTCTTCAAATGGCCTCAAGAGGCTCCAAAAGCGAGTCGCTGCCCACCAACAATACACCAGAGTACAACACAGTCCGTTTCATTCATGTAATGTTGTCAGGCAGTTTGGTGGAAGAGTCTCCTGGAAAAACCTTCACAACAAATTTAGTTTCAACGAGGTTTTGAAACGTTGCCTGTTAATGATCTTTCAGAGAAACCAAAGTTTCCCTCTGAGACATAAAAGAGATGCAGATTCATGAGAGATGACAGCAGCCCTCCGTGTGAATTCAAGTGGGAAGTTATATTTGGGAATAAAACTAAACTCCATCAACCTCCATGTCAAAAGTCAGCAACACCGTCCACATTCACAGGGGGCGCTAACTCACCAAGCAACAGCTCAGCTGTCACCTCTTCAGATTAAACCAGCTCGACTCACAGCGCCCTCTGCTGACCTTTTTCCAAACTAACACAGTTTTGCATCAAGGACAGTCTCCAAGACTGTTCCTGACTTTTTCAGACTCTGTGAAGGAGCGCTGCAGAGTCCAGGTGGAAGAGGAACTTCAGCAAAACATGCATGTAGACATGTTGTCCACGGTGGCGCCGTGCTAGAGGCAGCCTGTTACAGCAGCTCCCCGAGTGTGTTTGGTTTCAAGTATTTTTCTTTCTTCTCTCTTCGGAGTTGTTGTTTGGTTTTTTTTCTTCACGTGTGTTAAGTTAACGGTCAGACAATGGACCGTAACATTTCCTCTTTTCTGGTGGCTCTTCTACTTTTTTCCTTCTTCTTAACGGAGAGCTACGCACAGTGGACCGGGGCCATTGTTTACTCTGGTGATCAGCTGATCGCGCTGAGCACACCTCTACTGCTGTTGCCCGGAGCGAGGCCTGAGATCCTGGACGAACTTCGGAGAAGACGTCGGGCTTGTAGAGCTGGAGCTCAACTGAAGGCGAAGAGGAGGAAATATAAACCAGCGGTACCGGAGATCTTAATGGGGAACGTGAGGTCGTTGGCCAACAAGACGGACGAGCTCGGCGCTGGTAAAGACCCAGAGAGAGTACCGGGAGTGCAGCATCATGTGTTTCACCGGAACCTGAAACCTGAAAGTTCTTCTTAACAAGAAGAAAGCAGCCTTCAGGTCTGGGGACAGGGAGGAGCTCAGGAGAGTGCAGCGCCACCTGAAGGAAAAGCTCAGGGAGTGCAAGGACTCCTAAATGAGGAAGCTGGAGGATAAACTCCAGCAGAACAACGTGAGGGAGGTGTGGACCGGTATGAAGGAGATTACTGGGTTCAAGGGGAGAGAGAGACAACCACGGGGAACCTGGAGAGGAACAATCAGGGGGAACCTGGAGAGGAACAACCAGGGGGAACCTGGAGAGGAACAACCAGGGGGAACCTGGAGAGAGAGACAACCAGGGGGAACCTTGAGAGAGAGACAACCAGGGGGAACCTGGAGAGGTCCAATGAGCTAAACTGTTTCTTCAACAGGTTTAGTTCACCACCCTCATCCGTCTCCTCCACACCTCACACCTCCCAAACACCTCTGCTGCCTCCCCCACCCCCCCTGCCCCCCTGGTGAACTGCATAGAGCCCTCAATCTTAAAGGGCTCTTCCTCCATCGACACCCTGACCCCCCACCCCACCCCCCCACCCCTCTCTTTGTGACGACTGGCCAGGTTAGGAGACAGCTGGAGAGAATCCACCAGCGCAAGGCTGCAGGGCCTGACGGCATCAGCCCCGGGGTCCTGAAGACCTGCGCCGTCCAGCTGGCTGAGGTCCTACAACACCTCTTCAACCTGAGCCTGAAGCAGGAGGAAGTCCCGGTGCTGTGGAAGACGTCCTGCCTGGTTCCTGTCCCCAAGAAGACGACTCCATCCGGCCTTAACGACTACCGACCGGTTGCCCTCACATCTCATGTGATGAAGGTGCTGGAGAGGCTGGTCTTGGCCCACCTCAGGCCGCTGGTGAGATCTTCACTGGACCCTCTGCAATTTGTGTACCAGCCTCATGTGGGAGTGGACGACGCCATCATCTACCTGCTGCAACGAGCTCAGTCTCACCTGGACGGAACCGGTGACTCTGTGAGAATCACTTTCTTTGATTTCTCCAGTACATTTAACACCATCCAACCACTGCTGCTGAGTGAGAAGCTGCAGGTGGTGGGGGGGTGGTGGGGGTGGACACGTCCACCATCTCCTGGATCACTGACCACCTGACAGGCAGACCACAGTTTGTCCATCTGGGCAGTGTGCTGTCTAATGCGGTGATCAGTGGTATTGGAGCGCCTCAGGGAACTGTTCTGTCCCCCTTCCTGCTCACCTTCTACACAACTGACTTCCAGTACAACTCAGAGTCAAGACATCTGCAGAAGTTCTCTGATGACTCTGCAGTGGTAGGATGTATAAGGGATGGACGGAAGGACGAGTACAGGGCAGTAGTGGAGGACTTTGTGGAGTGGGCGGGAAGAAATCAGCTGCTCCTGAACGTGGCCAAGACCAGAGAGATGGTGGTCGACTTCAGGAGGAAGACGACGGCTCCACAACCGCTGAGAGTTCTGGGAGAGGAGGTGGACATGGTGGAAGAGTACAAGTACCTGGGTGTGTTCATCGACAACAGACTGAACTGGAAGACCAACATCAACGCTGTCTACAAGAAGGGGATGAGTCAACTCTTTTTCTTGAGGAAACTTCGATCCTTCAATGTGTGCAGCGAGATGTTGGAGATGTTCTACCATCTGTTGTGGCCAGTGAACTGTACTTCTAGTAGTCTGGTGGGGGGGGGGGGGGCAGCATTGGAGCCGGTGACACCAACAGACTTAATAAACTGGTTAAGAAGGCCGGCTCCATCATCGGCTACAAACTGGACAGTCTGGAAAAGGTGGTGGAGAGGAGGACGCTGAGGAAACTATTATCCATATTGCATAATCCTGACCATCCTCTCCACCTGCTACAGGGACAGAGGAGGACGTTCTCCAAAAGACTCCTCCAGCTCCGCTGTCACAAGGACAGATACAGGAGATCATTCCTGATACAGGAGATCATTCCAGATACAGGAGATCATTCCTGATACAGGAGATCATTCCAGATACATGAGATCATTCCTGATCCAGGAGATCATTCCTGATACAGGAGATCATTCCTGATACAGGAGATCATTCCAGATACAGGAGATCGTTCCTGATACAGGAGATCATTCCTGATACAGGAGATCGTTCCTGATACAGGAGATCATTCCAGATACAGGAGATCATTCCAGATACAGGAGATCATTCCTGATACAGGAGATCATTCCTGCCCACTGCAATAAGACTGTACAATAACTCACCTCTGGCAAAATCCATCACATAACAATAACAATGTTGACTGTGTTTCTTGGTTGTTTGTATATAATATATATAGATATATATACTGTACTGTATATACTGTATATACTGTGCATTTTATATTTTATATTTTTTACTGCTACTTTATTGCTTTTCTATTGTTCTATTTTTATCTTATTGCTTCTGTATGCTGCTGTAGCGAAAAAATTTACCCTCGGGGATTAATAAAGTAACTACCTAACCTAACCTCACCTCACCTCACCTCACCATATTCCTATCAGGTCACTGAGAAATAAATTGAAGATGTTTAAAAGTTGTTTTCAATCACTATGAAATAGAAAAGATAGATTATTTATGTACTTTAAAAGGAAATATATAACATTTACATTTGTTTTTCGTGTTAAATTAGTTGATTAATCCATCAAAAGATCTTTTTTTTTTTACCAACATTTGTTTGTATTCTGCTGCTTTATTTTGTCATTATTAAAACATCTTTTGATGAAATAAATAATTTAAAGACATCACTTCAGGCTCTGGGATCTTCTGATGAGTATTTTTCTGATTCTTTCTCTACTTGATAAAATCATAATAATAATGATAATACAAAAGATCATCTGTAGTTTCTTCCCTATTAATGACAGCAAATTATACATTTGTTTTTGTGTATGCCACAGGAGCACCTGATCAGATTAAAAACATTCATTCAACAATCAGCTGTTCATAAGGAAAGACAACTCATGTTGTCATAAATCAGCCCAGAACTTTACAGAATTTTTTAGACATGAGGGAGTTTTCAATCTCAGTCATGATTTAATCTGAACACCCGATATAAAAGACACGTGTTGTTCTGTGATTGAAAAGAGGGATTTGTGGGGATTGTGGGCTATATTCACCTACAAACAAAATGAATCGGAAATTCACCAAAATATCAAAATACTTTTTTTCTTTTATGCAGATCTTAATTTAAAAATATAAATCTTGAACAAAATGACTAAAACATAATTAAACAAAGCGACAGTGTGAATTTCTTTTGTCAGAAATGATCCAAAACAATAATAAATATCTCCATGGGAAACTCATCACGGAAAAAAAAACAAAAAACAAAGACGTAATCGTATCGGTCGTCACGCAGTGACGCAGAGACGCAGCCCCGGAAGTTCCATGACGTCAGACGCAAATCCATTCAAATCGTTGCGGTGAAACCGGAGGACTCTCACTGTGTTCAGACAGCCGGTGGTTCCGTTCGTGTTCTAACATGCTCATGTTCACCTCTGACCGGAACAACGTGTTCTCCTCTTTCCCTCTCTGGACCTTCACGCTCTGCTTTGCTCTCGTCGGGACTCCCGTTAAAGGTAAGAGCGGATAATACGGACACGCTGGCGGATAACGTCATAATATGTTTACAAGTTAATGTGGTAGCTGTTAGCCGACGTTTTATTTACATTTATGGTCAAATAACCACGCCGAATTCACTGTTAGGATTTCTGCTTTGCTCTGTAATATCTAAAGTGATGACGGCGAACAGAAAATTCACATTAAATCTGAATAAAAACTTAAAACGTGATGATTCTGAGGCTAGTTCGGCAAGGACTTTTCTTTTGTAAAAGTTTCATATTAAAGGACACCAGAGATTTTCGTATAATAGTCTAAGTCACGCTTTCTCTAAAAATGGGAGTATCATATCTGTTCAGATTTGAACGGACTATTTTTTACCAAATACAACTCGCTGTCTATCAACAGATGAACATTTAGTGTATGTGGACACTTTAAACTGCAGTAAAGTGAAATCTTCTTTTAGTTTTAGACTGAGTCATTGGATTCAGATCAGAGGGTTTCAGGCTGAATCAGAAGGGATATTTAAATCTATAATGCTTTTGGTTTTACTGACTAGTCTGTTTCAGGTGTTCTCCACATTTACCTGATGACACATAAAGCATGAAATAAAATGCTCTTGATCTGGTCACAGATCTGCTCCAGTTACAAGTGGTGCTTTGTTCAATGGTGAAGAAGAAACAAAAAGGCGCCAACTTCATGTTTTTTTCTGGTTGTTTTGGCCTACTTCCAAAACCGTTAAAGTTTATAACCCTCAGGAAGGCGGGAACATAAGAAACCCTGAATGTAATTTGCTCATGTCACTGGTGAAGTCTTAATGACTCTACAAATATCCCAATCTTAAATGTTGCTTCAAAACGGTGCCGAGACAAATCGATCAACAGAAAATATTCCTCTAATTTAAGAACTGGTTAAATATTTTAGTCTTTGTTTTAAACACGAATGTAAAACATGCCCCGAAGTTTCCAGATCTTCACTTTGTTTGTTTCTTGTTGTCTGATGATAATCAGTCTGTGATAATCTATCAAGGAATTAATATTTTATTTTCATTATAATAAATATAATTGACAATTTACACTTTTCTTTTCTCAAAAATGAGTACAAATTTCATGAAAGTGAGGTCTATTGACCATAAATGTAAAAAAAAAAAAAAGTTTAAAATCAGTGTCAATAAATTGGAATCAAGTTGGATATTGAGGTTTGAAAAAAAGAAATGGACGAAGCACCTTTTGTGACGAACGCAGCTCTCGTATTGTGTCCACGAAGACAGCACGAGGGTTCATTTAAAAATATAAAACTTCACCAAAATGACAAAAACATAATTAAACAAAGTGACAGTGTCAATTTCTTTTGTCAGAAATGATCCAAAACAATAATAAATATCACCGTAATAAACTGATTACTTAACAAATTGATTGAAAAATAATGAACTCATCATACTTGTCGAATGTTTGTCTATCTGTTGCACAACATGTTCTTATTGTCTCAGGAAAGAGGACCTATTTATCTGTGCACAGCATGGTCTCAGACATGACGTCTCCTGTCTGGATCCTGTGACCTACGACCTCACTCAGTACTATCTGTGCACAGCACGGTCTAATTTATGACGTCCATATGTTACGACGTCCATTATCTTGTGACCTACAACTGAACTCAGATGTAAAGGGAACGGGGATGGATGTCAACTGTTTGTCACACTGTATAAAAGCTGAACTACGGAGGAGAGACGCTGAGAAATGCTGGACATCTTTCTTTGAGTGGACATGTATTTGCTCCTTCTTGCAAGAATAAATGTCCGATATGTTTGATTTTGAATCCAGCCTCTGAGTCATGTTTCTAACACAAATAAAACAAAAGCTGAATTGGGCGGATCTGAACCAAGATTTCTGTGAAGCTGAAGATCAGATTTCTGAACATGATTCATCAAACTCTCCGTCTTTTTCCACAGGTGAGTCTCGGGTCATTTGTCAGACCGAGTTGGTCGTCGTTGCCCCGGGCGATGACGTCATCCTGCCGTGCTACGTGGAGCCGGCGGAGGACGCCCGGCGCCTGACGGTGGAGTGGTCCAAACCGGACCTGAAGCCGGACCGGCTCGGCCGGGTGGAGTACGTCCACCTCAACCGGAACGGCAGAGTAGACCGCCACATGAAACTGGCGGCGTACGTCGGGAGGACGGAGATACTCGCCGCCGAACTGGCGCGCGGAAACGTGTCGCTCAAAATCAGGAACGTGACGGCGTCCGATGACGGCAGGTACCGGTGTTACCTGCCGAAGTTCAGGAACCCGGCAGACGCTCCGGTCGTCCGGCTTTCTGTCGGTGAGTAGTTTTCTTCAGATGTTCATTGACCTCAAATGAAGATGCTGAATTCATGGAGAACTCTTTCCGACGGATGGATTCATGTTTTCTAGAGTCAAACTCCTTCAAACGTTGGACAACAGAGTCGTGGCTGGTGACCAGAGAGCTTCCTGCTCCGGATCCAGCAGGGGGCGCTGTGAGCGGTGAGCGAGCGCTGAAACTCGGAGGGTTCGTCGGCGTCGTGTGTTTGCTCTGTTTTCGGTGACTTTATTTGACTCTTCCTCTCCAGCTGGTCGGATCAGGCTGTTCGTCGTGATCCCGCTGCTGCTCCTCTTCATCACCATCATCATCATCATCATCCTGGCCGCCATCTTTACATATTTCTGCAAACAGAAGCCGGAGACACAAGCTGTAAGTCTGACATGAACTGAACACGTCGCTTCTTCTACTGTTTACACTCTTTTTGTCTTTTCTTTTATTTCCGGCTTAAATGATTAAACATCTTTTAACTGTTCCAGGCTCCTTTCAGCAGGTCGTGACCTTCAGCTGGTTGTGACCTTCAGCAGGTCGTGACCTTCAGCAGGTCGTGACCTTCAGCTGGTCGTGACCTTCATCGGGCCGTGACCTTCATCGGGCCGTGACCTTTCAGCGGGCTGTGACCTTCAGCGGGCCGTGACCTTCATCGGGCCGTCACCTTCATCGGGTCGTGACCTTCAGATGAGTCGTGACCTTCATCTGGTCGTGACCTTCATCGGGCCGTGACCTTCATCGGGTCGTGACCTTCAGCTGGTCGTGACCTTCATCGGGTCGTGACCTTCATCGGGTCGTGACCTTCAGCAGGCTGTGACCTTCAGTGGGTCGTGACCTTCAGCGGGTCGTGACCTTCATCGGGCCGCGACCTTTCAGCAGGCCGTCACCTTCATCGGGCCGTGACCTTCAGCGGGTTGTGACCTTTCAGCGGGCAGCGACCTTCATCGGGCCGCGACCTTCTTCGGGCCGTGACCTTTCAGTGGGTCGTGACCTTCAGATGCGTCGTGACCTTTCATCGGGCCGCGACCTTCATCGGGTCGTGACCTTTCAGTGGGTCGTGACCTTTCAGTGGGTCGTGACCTTCAGCGGGCGGTTCGAGGCCAAAATACGGTGGATTTCTTCTATTGGGTCGGGACAGAGTTCCTGCCGTAAGCGGAGGAGTGGAAGTATCTCTGGATTCGGAGGGTTTGGGTTCGAACCACTCGATCTACGTTCTGACCGTCACCGACGCTCATGAGCTTCGGGTCGGGACCTAAAGGACGAGGAGGTCGGGCTCAGCCTCGGAGCTCCGAGTGGATCCGGGCGATAAACCACCAATACAATAGTTTTTAGTGTTTTCCAGGTTGAGTGTGAGAGACGAAGAGTCAGACTTTCAAATGAATTATGACTAAGTTGAGATGTCGGGTTAATCGATGAGCTTGATTGGAAGATTTCTGCCACTCAGCAGGTTTTCCAGAACGTGTTCCATTAACTGGTCTAGAGCTCCTTCATTTGTGTTCGACAGGCTTCGACTGCGTTTTACTTTCTACTTACGACTTTTGTTTTCGTCACTAATAAAGTGACCTCTGAGCCTTTTTATTTTGAGTGACATGTTTGAGTCCCGGGAGGTTTGCTGGTCGTCGAACCCTTTGAACTCTTATCGGCAGCTGCTTCAAGATGGAAGATGTTTGATTTAAGCTTTTTACGATGTTTACAAGACGAAGCTTCGTTCTGCTCTAAATGTTAAAACCAGGTTTTCGTTGTGCAGCTAAAGTACAAAAGTGACGCTTAATATTTTGACAGAAATGTTTTCTATGAACTGATTTACATGAATATTTACAGTCTTTACGTTGAGGCTCATTTTGGGGATCACTACTTTGAAACTGAGAATTATTTCATGTTTATATTAATTTGTATAAGTTTATAAAAAGCTGCTTCAGTTCAATGCAGAGCTCCAGTTTACTTGAGCAATGAAGAATATTCATGTTTGTGTTTTTGTAACTAAATTTCTGTCAGAGTTCAGCAGCGCGACTAACGTGAAAACATTTCTGCAGTTTTTAAACTGATATAAATCCTCTGAGGTTTTGGTTGAGTGTTAAAACTGTCAATCAGAGGACGTTGGCGTCTACAGATTCATGACTTCTGTTTGTATAACGACGCCTTTGTGGTCACTCGTTCCTTTTTACCGCCTTAATCTGAGCTGGTTTCAGTTGAACCGTTTGAGGAGTCACATCCACAGTTCGAGTCGTGTTTATCTGCACGTGATTCAGAGCTGAATTCTTAAAACCGTTCAGTTGAATCCGTCCACTCCTTTAAGCACATCACGACACCAATTCTGTTTTTATACTTTTACCGTCTTTGTTATAAAAATAACTGTCCATGTTGGGTTTTGTTTTTGTTTTTTTATATTTCGCTGGATCGTTGTTTAGTTTTAAGCGTTACACGACTTTCTGATTTCAGTTCAATAAAACTCAAAGTTGATTATTTATTGTTGTGATTTCTCTTTTATTAAAGTCTGTGTTTGTTAATTCTGCTGAGAACAAGCAACCAAATAAAGTACATTTAAAAGGACTCTTCCCACATCTGGCGCAGCTCGTTTCCTTTCAGCTCGGTTCTCACGAACCTTCGACATTTTTACAATAAAGGAAGAAATTCTCGGCGTTATGAAGTGTCCCATCGCAGCCGTTTGTCTCTCGGCTCGTCTCGGTCGGATGGAAAGTGCAAGAAAAAGGACGTAAAAAAGAAGAAAAAAATGCAATAAATTAAAACAAAAGCTCAATTAAAAGCTGAATAAAAAGACACGTTAAGTTTCCTTTTAAAAAGTGGAGAATCTTAAAAGCAGGTCTGAGAGGTCACGTATTGTCTGCGTTCTTCTGTATTTGTACTCAGTCTGATTATAATTCTTTATTGCTTTTATTATTTCTGCTTAAATTCAGTATTATTAAAGTCCTAAATGCTCAGCAGTGACGGTCAGAGTTGTAATATTGAAATGAGCCACGTGGGGGCGACAAAGATACACAATCCACTCGAGTGATTGTCTATAAATTGACTATAAATTTATGTAGTCATGATGGATATTTTATAGAAGAATAAAATGAAGCACTGCTGGATCTCAGTCCAGATGTTTCTCTTTTTTTCAGCAGTAAATATTCACATTTAAACACAGTTTTTACACATTGTTGTCATTCTGACTTTAATCTACATTGAACTGGTTTTATTCTGTTTATCTTGGTTTCATTTGAAATATAATGTTTGTTTGTTGCATGACTTGTTACAGACATAAAGTTTCCACATTCAAAGATGTTATTTTCAATCTGTCCAGTAAAAATATTAAACTTTTATTTTTATATATTCAATAATCAAATATCGAAAAAATGCCCTGAAACAGATGCTCTCCTATCATCCATCTCCCAGTTTTATATTAATGAATTTATCATTGTTAAAAACAGAGGAATAAATACAGGGTATGTAAAGATGTGCACCAACGTATCCACTAAAAATGTATACTGCATCTTGGTGTAATTATTCCGTTTTATTTAAATTTGTTATTAATTATTCCTCCAGTGTTCATTTACTACATTCTCAAACCATTAACCCTAAAATAATTTTTTTTTTAGGCAGATCTGAATTCAAAAATATAAATCTTGAACAAAATGACAAAAACATAATTAAACAAAGCGACAGTGTGAATTTCTTTTGTCAGTAATGATCCAAACCCATTTAAATCGTTGCGGTGAAACCGGAGGACTCTCACTGTGTTCAGACAGCCGGTGGTTCCGTTCGTGTTCTAACATGCTCATGTTCACCTCTGACCGGAACAACGTGTTCTCCTCTTTCCCTCTCTGGACCTTCACGCTCTGCTTTGCTCTCGTCGGGACTCCCGTTAAAGGTTCGAGCTCCTATTCCGCCTCCGGCTTCTGTCTCCGAACCCACGACACCGTCACCAAACTCCACCCCTCTACTCCAACCCCAGACAGCAGCCAAGAACTGTTCAGACGATTTGCCGTTTGGTTAAGAACCACATCCCCTGGAAAAACCAGACCAGGTAGAGACGATCAGAATCTGTTCAATAATACCGTAAGAGATGCAGAAACACATCACGCACAGATGCACCCCCTGATAGAATGATCTAATCCCAGCAGGAGAAGAGGGACAGGAAGCCACAGTACTAGTTTATCGTCCGTGGACATTAGCGGACGTTAGGAGAGCTGGAGACGGCATTCCTCATCCAAAAGGAAATTCAGCAGAATTCGAAAATCAGCTAAAATGATTGTGTCAGAGCGACCAGCTGAATGGATTTGAAATAGAAAGATGCATCAGACAGATAACAGGAGTAGATTGGTTCCAATACCGGCGATTGGAACCCGCTGGTAGATGGAAACCCCGCCCCTTCTGGTAGTCACCAAATACTCACCAAGTTCAGCTGGAAGCATTACTCCTTAGAATAAGAAATCTGACAGCAGATAGAGCAGATTTTTCCCACGTGGCAGAATGTACTCGGGGAGACGACGAGACAGTATTTGGCAAGATTGAAGATAGTGTTTGACAGACACAGTGGCACCCCACCAGGAAATCCATATAATGACAGAGGGCCCTATGGACAGCAGTTAAAGAACACCCTTTGAACAGATTGTGGGCTCATATCAGCTCGTTTGTAAAGAAACATCAGAAACATCAGGTGGGCTGGCAGACAGACGAACTAACAGACGGTGAGGAACACGCAGTACATGCAGAAAAAGTTCTAAAAGATAAACAGAAGAAATCACCTAAAACAAGAACAGCGGACACATATGTACATGATGACGAAGACAGAATACTCTGAAGTATATTATCGAGGGGATGATGATGAAGGAGATCTCAGAAGGAGGACGCGAGGTGGATGGAGAGGAGCTGGCGGCCGTGGGGAGGACCACGAGAGACAAGTAGAGACACCTGCTATAACTGAAGGGAGGAATGGACACTGGGAAAGAGACTGCAGGTGGTGGAGAGACGGGAGGGACGGAGGAAGAGGAGGAGGAGGAGGAGGAGTAGGAGGAACAGGAGGAGGGGGAGGAGGTGGAGGAGGAGGAAGAACAGGAGGAGGAGGAGGAGACGGGTGGTGGTCAAAACAAATCAGCAGCACACACACTTCTAAATACACAAAACGCACAAGAGATTGATCCTAAACAACATGATGTCATCACAGAGCAGACCAGAGGAAGACTTCTATTATTTACATTCATCAGTTTATGTACAGATGTGCAATAAAAACAATGTTATACACAATAATTAAATTCCTGGTAAATATCTTTAAGAAATAACATGTCTGCTTTCAGTAATTATGAAATATCTACGGAGTAATTTATTGTAAAACATCAACATATATTCTACATATATTGTAAGATATGTCCATGTAAGATGGCGCCGTGCTCGAGGCAGCCTGTTACAGCAGCTCCCCGAGTGTGTTTGGTTTCAAGTATTTTTCTTTCTCCTCTTCAGAGTTGTTGTTTTCTTCTCTTCACGTGTGTTAAGTTAACGGTCAGACAATGGACCGTAACTTTTCCTCTTTTCTGGTTGGGGTCATTGTTATTGTTTCCTCTCGTGATCAGCTGATCGCGCTGAGTAGACCTCTACTGCTGCTGCCCGGAGCGAGGCCTGAGATCGAAGACGTCGGGGTTGTAGAGCTGGAGCTCAACTGAAGGTGAAGAGGAGGAGATAGAAACCATCGGTACCGGAGATCTTAACGGGGAACGTGAGGTCGTTGGTCAACAAGACGGACGAGCTCGGCGCTGGTAAAGACCCAGAGAGAGTACCGGGAGTGCAGCATCATGTGTTTCACCGAGACATGGCTGCACTCACATCTCCCGGACCACAGCGCGGCCGTACCCGGCTTCAGGACTGTTCGGGGGGACGGAGACGTTGTTCAGAGCGGCAAGAAGAAAGGTGGAGGGATTGAAGTCTATGTGAATGAGAGGTGGTGTAATCCTGACCACGTGTGTGAAGGAACGTTTCTGTAGCCCGGACATTGAACTGCTAGCCGTGGGGATGCACCCTTATTATTTACCAAGGGAGTTCACGTCCACCATTGTTATCACTGTGTACGTTCCTCCATCAGCTGACGTAGAGGCAGCAGTGGACACCATCCACTCCACTGTGTCTAAACTGCAGACTCAGCATCCCGGTGCATTTTTGTTAGTTACTGGAGACTTTAACCAGTCTGGATAAAGTACTGCCAACTTTGCACCAGTATGTGAACTGTCCCACCCGGAACAATAAAACTCTGGACTTACTGTATGCTAATGCCATGGATACATACAGTACTACTGCCCCCCCCCCCCCCCCCCCCCTTGGTAGATCAGACCACAACCTGGTCCTGCTGACTCCCAAGTATGTCCCCCTGGTGCAGAGGCAGCCTGTGACCACCAGGACTGTGAGGAGGTGGACACAGGAGGCTAAAGACGCCCTGCAGGACTGCTTTGAGTCCACGGACTGGGACGTGCTGTGTGGACCACATGGGGAGGACATCAACAGCAGGACGGACTGTATCACAGAATACATTAAATTCTGTGAACACACCACCGTACCATCCCGGACTGGACACTGCTTCCCCAACAACAAGCCGTGGATCACCAGGGACCTGAAAGAAGACCAATCTAAAGTTCAACGTAATGACAGATATAAAAGAAGACTTTAAATATTTAGCTTTTCCCGAACACTGGAAACAAAGGGATGGCCATCAAATTACACAACTCTGCAGTAAGCTATTAGAAAAGCGTTAAAGCCAAAGTGTTACAGGACACCATTACGAGTGCTCACTTATTTCAGTGTTTCTGTCGAGTTATTTACATCAAATAAATGACTTTTCTTCACTTTTGTTGTTCCGTATATAAAGAAACCCGATCGCCAGCAGCATCAGGCACAATATGAAAATGAAGAGAGCGATCCAGCGCAGCCTGGAGACGGGAGAGGAGCGAGGCTGCGACGCACACTGTTCTTCATGTGATGGAAAGACAAAAGGAAAACTTGTTTCAACAAGTGGGATGATAAGTAGGGTGACTGGGATAGTTTATAATCTGCATCGATCCTGGACTAAACATAATATCTGTGTTCACCTTTCCCAGCCAGCCAGCTTGCGGGTGATGTTTCACGAGCAGCAGCACACTTGTAAAGGCCTTCGTCAGACTTGGAAACATTGTTAAGGGTCATTACTCCTTCAGAAACGCTCTCCAAGAGGGCGCCATCTTTGTAGAAATCAACAACCAGGCCGGGGAACTCGTTCTTCATCCTGCAACGCAGAGTCACACTGCTTCCCTTCGACACAGGAAGAGCAGGACTCTCCAGAATCACAGAACCAGCTGGAGGACGTGAAGTAAAGATAAAAAAGACAGATCAGTGAGGAAAAGAGGATCAGCTGCTCACATGAATATAATATTTGGTGGCAACAAACACAGTGTGAAACATCAGTAATTGAGATAAATCAAATCAATCTGAAATATAACAGTAATGTATAACAGTGAATCATCTGCAAAGTGAACAATATTAATCAAATGGTCCTGATGGTGCTAAAGTCAAAGCAAGCAAAACATGTGCATCATATAATTCACAGAGGAACCTTGAGATAAATATTTGTTTAATGATTTGAATGAACTGTAACAGGAAGTAAACAGTGACATGATGATGAACACGTTTCTGGAGCAAACATATAAAACCTGACGACTGAGGTCAGATAATTGAAGAATTTGATTTCAAAGTAAATGTAACAGTTAAACGTGACGTTGGTCCAACAAACTGCAACTACTCAGCTGAAAAGTGGATGTAAAAATATATATCTGATAAAAACCCGATGATAACGTGAATTTACAGGACGATCTTGACCTCAAAGAAGAAAGGAGGATCAGGAACACGTGTTGAAGGTGGAGCAGATATAACAAACATACCGGTGACTGTGATGGAGACAGAAGTGCTTTTGTCCGTCTCCGTCTCACACCGGTATTCTCCACTGTCGGTTTCATAAGCCTCTTTAAGGGTGCAGGTCATCGTTGACGTCTCACACGTCGAACTTACTTCCTCAACATTCTCATTATTCCTGATTATTCTCAGCTGAGTCGAGCCGTCGAGACCCTCACAGCGAAAAGAGATGGAGTCGTACTCAAAGAACTGCAGGCTTTCTGTGACGATACGGAAACACGAGTCTGAAAGAACAAAAGAACGGAGATGAAGTCCGCTTCAAAAAAAAGAAAAAGTAAATCAGTCAGCTTTGATGTTTTTGTCAGGACAGAATTATACACGTCACATTTGATTTGATTTCTTCTATATGTGTAAAGAACTGAACATGTCGAGGAATATTTTACTCCAAAGAGATTCAGAAACACTGAAAAACTAAACCTTCAAAAACACTGGTTCAGATGGACCTTTAATCCAGGTTGAGTGTTGTTCTACTCACCGTCATTCAGAGCGTAACCGTCCTGAATGTGTGCAGCCGACAGAAGCATCACCAACAGAACTGGATGGAAACAAAACAACAGGAACAGATCAGACGAAGACCGATTCAGAGAAAAGATGATCTTAAAAGTTGAAAGAAAGAAAAGTAGCATCTGACCCGGTGTGCAGCGGAGAGCTGGGACCTCCATGACGTCCTCCTGACTGTCTGAGCATCCGACTGAGACACAGCTGACGTCTGATGGACATGACCACTTCCTGTTCCTGTCAGAGCGTCGGGCAGGACTCGCTGCTCACTGCTGCAACACAGAGGCACACGTGGAGGCTTTTCTTTTAGAAAGCTTTGTAATCAGACGGCCATAAGTTTGTGGACACGTACTGTATGTTCATGGTTCTGCTCTTCTGCTTTCAGCACCGTCTCCCACCAAAATGATCTTTTTCAACCTCGCAGCTCCAAATTAAAGGATTTTAGGGATTTTGCTCGTATTTTGCAAAAGGTTTCACTCTTTTCTTTTCATTTTTGGTCTTTCCACTTCCAATCCAGAAGAATTCCTGCGAGCACCATAGAGCAAAGATGAAGAATGAAAAGTTCCCCGACAGACAGTGCTGAGAGTTGAAAAGCTCTCTCCTGCTCCCTGCAGTCTCATCTGCCTTTCTGACCACATCTGCTTCTGGTCGCTCCAACAAAAGAAGCCGTTGTGATCTATTTTATGACCCGTTAATGCATCAACCCGAATCCAAAGTTCAGTCATCAGACATTTTGTACGTTGGTGTGATATCATGTCCGGTTTGAATCTCACTCGTTCGCTTTTACGTCACAAAGTACTTTTAAGATTTCATTTAATTTCAGCTGCATTCATGTTGTTACATGAACGAGTTGTCTTGCTTCACCTGCAGATCTGTGTATGAATATGTTTTAAGAAATAGTTTGTTGAAACTCCCACACCTGCAACAATATGAGGAGGAGTCAGAGGTCAAAGTCAAAGCTTTCAATGATCAACCAGCCTGACTGGAGGACGAGGCGTCTGCAGCCGTCAGCAGGTACGTCGTTTTCTCTCAAACTTAACACAATAAATATGAACCTTTCGGTGAAATGCAGGTCGGTGTGCCGAGAGCTTTTCTCTTTCAAACACACGTCATTATCTGCATTTTAACAGGACAACCGGCATGTTACACCAAACTGTTCACTGTTGGGCGAAGTCTTTACTGACGTTACCGAAACGTCTCGTTGGAAGTGGACTTTGTCTCATTAATGGTTTCTAGTGTGAACTAAATATCTGAAATATGACAGAAGACATTTTATATTCACTCAGCGAAAGGCTTCGAAGTTTTACAAGTGTACAAGTATGGAAGGATTTTTGCACAATGTAGAAATTATAAAGCAAAAAGGAATTAATGAAGGATTTTCTGAGTTGATAGTTTCAGACCCGCCTCGTTTTACTGGTCCACAGAGAGACTCAGCAAATGAGGTCAAACGTAAAGACAAATACTGAAAGATAAACTATCTAAAAATCACAACAAGCGTTTTATTTCCGTGGAACTTAATGCATCTTTTTCTGGTTTGTGTTTATGTGTAGAGCTCCATGACGAGTGAACTCACATCTCTCACTGTGCTGGTTTTCCTCACGCTGACGTGTTCAGGTGAGTTCAGACAGAAATACGATGATAACTGAGATGAGAGTCGCTGTAACGGGCTGAAAGAAGGCTGCTGCTGCAAAGACAGGAATATTCAGGAGAAATATGTTTTCTTTGTTTATTCTGAATGTTGATGTGATTGGAAAGATTTATAAAAAATTAAAAAACAACTGATGTACAGCTGCTTCAGTTTAAGTATAACTTTCTGCTGGTTTTTTTGCTTTTCAATCTGTGTAAATTGCAAACCTAGAAAGAGTCTTCTATTGCAGCAGGGTCCTATCAAAGGACGTGGAGCCTGAAGCCTGGATGCCCTTTACTCACACTGGAAATGCAAAAAATAAAGAACAGGAAGAAGTTGCTTTGTTTGAAGTGTAATATTCAGGTTCTGGGTAAGTGACTTCTCTCCTTCGGGAACATTGTTTTTTTCCAGGTGAACCTCAACTGATCGGTCCGACTCAGCCAATGGTAGCGACACGTGGTGATGACATCACTCTGCCGTGTCACCTGGCACCTGCTACGGATCTATCGGACTTCACGCTGGAGTGGGCGAGACCCGATCTGGACCCCAGATTTGTCCTTGTGCGGCGCTCTGGTCAAGAACTGGAGGGTAAACAGCACCAATCGTTCGAGGGGAGAACGTCGCTGTTCACCGACGAGCTGAAGAACGGAAACGTTTCACTGAAGCTGTCCAACGTGAAGATACCCGATGGGGGAACGTACAGATGTTTCATCCCAGAGCTGCAGAAGGACGCGCTTGTTCAGCTGGTTGTTGGTGAGTACGTTTATAATGCCCATGTTCAAGGTCTGTGTTTGGACCTCCAGAACAGGATTGTAGAGGGTTTAGGGAACTGAAACACTGGAACCCAAGAAGTCACGTTCATCTGTCGAACCTTTCTGACATCATTCAATGATTTGCCTGAACTTCTGCTCATGGTTGTTTTTATTCCCCCGCTCCACATCAGGTGCTGTTTCCTCACCTGATATCATCATAGCAGGACTTGATGGATCCTCCAGAGGAGTGATGTTGGACTGTAAGTCTGCAGGCTGGTATCCAGAACCTGAGGTGTTGTGGCTGGACGCTGAGGGAAACCTCCTCTCTGCTGGACCTACAGAGAGCGTCAGAGGTCCTGATGACCTCTATACTGTCAGCAGCAGAGTGACTGTGGAGAAGAGACACAGCAACAGCTTCACCTGTAGAGTCCAACAGAACAACATCAACCAGACCAGAGAGGTTCACATCCACCTTCCAGGTGAACGTGGTTCATCAAATGTTCTGACTTTAATTCTATTGGGTCGGATTCTATAGAAACGAAGTGTAATTCTGTGTTTTATCTTTTCAGATGAGTTCTTCGTGTCTCCATGCAGCTCTGCTGCTCTCATCGCTGGTTTGTCTGTTAGTTTGTCTGTTTGTATTGTGTTTATTATAGCGCTCCTCTCTTGTTGGTGGAAACGGAGAAAAGACGTCATGAGTAAGTCAACAGATGTACGACTGTGTTGGGAAATATCTATTTTACATTTCCAGTCAACTTGGCATCGTGTCTTACTTTATATTCTATCTTTCACCTCCTTATTAGAATAGTTTTACTCTAACAGCTTTAATTTCACAGAGACCCGGAGAAGCTGTGATGAAGATGAAGGAGGAAGAGAGCAAAAAAACCTCCTGGGAGGTGAAGTGGAAGGAGAGACGACAAGAAGACAAGTAAGAACCTGAATCATGAGGAGTTATTTCTCCTTGGAAAACTGGAAGGAGCAAAAATCAAACCACAAAACGCTCCTTAAAGTCTGAAGATAAACAGGCTGATGGGAACAGAGGAGGAGGAGGGAGGAGGAGGGAGGAGGAGGAGGAGGAGGAGGACAGGGAGGAGGAGGAGAAACAGAGGAGGAGGGAGGAGGATGAGGGAGGAGGAGCAGAGGAGGAGGGGGAGGGAGGAGGAGGAGCTTTGACAGACAAGTTTCAAGTGTCTCTTGTGTGTTGTCTCACTCAGTTAGGACAAAGACAGACAACCTCCAGCAGCAGTTCAGCCAATCAGAGCTCAGCAACAGGACACATCACTGTGGAGGTCGACCAATGGGGCAGATATATCCGTCTCATGAACACCTCCAAGCAGGTAACACTGTTTGTGTAGATAAACACTGAATAAGTACTGTTGGTGTTCAACATACAACACTATACAACTGTAGAACAGTAATACACTAAACAAGGTGTTCCTAATGTCCCGTACAAACCAGGACAACAACAACAACCTGCTGTTAATGTCACAATCTATTTTCATGTAAATCATAGAAATGACAGATTTAATGCTCACCAACATTCATTTGTTGTTGTGTCTTTGTCTCATTGTTCCTCTGGTGGTTAAATGTCCTGCAGGAGGAACAACTGAGAGGCTGCAGGTTAAAACTACAAGTCAACAACACAGAAACCTTCATGTACACATTCAAGGAGACAAACACAATCAAGGCTGGAAAGAAAATCACTGTGAGTGTTTCTTGATGTTTCAGTTATGTTGTTACTTTATTTATTTTCTTTCATTTCCTTTTTTTTGTCTTTCTTTTGCTTCTCAGTCTTTGACCTTTGTTTACTATATTTACAGATGTGGAGTTCAGGTTCTGGGAGCAATGATCCTCATATTGGTCACCTGGTGTGGACAGAAGTGAAGCCCTGGAGGCCTGAAGACCAGCTGCAGCTCAGCCTCATCACTCAGACTGGAGAGATCAAACTACTATAGTCCTCATTTAGTTGCTTTAATCACCAACAGTAACAAGTCATGACAAAAAGTTTCCATCCAGTAATTGATCTGATGAGGAAGGAAGTCTTTGAGGACTGAAGACCAACTGCAGGTCGTCCTGCAGCTCCATTTAAATAAAGCACTGTAATCTAAAACAGCACGACTCAGCAAAATGACTTTTCTTCTTGATCTGATCTGAAACACGTCTCTCCTACTTTTTAATGATTTATTGAAAGTTCACACAAAGTAGACAAAGTTCAATTAAAATCACTTTTATTTTGTATTTGCTCCACTGATTTCATGTCATTTGAGCTGCAACACAAACATGTTCTTCCAGTTGTCGTGGCTTCCTACTGGGTCGGGTTTTTACATTTTCCACATCGTTTCGTTCGTCTGCATTTTTTCTTTGATCTTATAAATTTGCTTCTCTGTGTTTTCTGTCAAAGAAATGAAACATCAAATTAAAACAACTGTTGAATTGAACTTTATAGTCCAGATGCTGATTTACATTTCAACTTCCAGAGATGTAGTTTCATCCTATCAGATATAGTTTTATGAATAAATGACATTCATACGAACATCATCGTGAATATTTGAGTAAAAATATAGTTTGCATATTTTTTTTAAATGTTAAAAAAATCAGGTTGTATACATGTATTAAATTATGTTAGAAGCCTTATTCTATTCCCTTAATGAATCAATCAAACGTATAAAGTTGATGTGAATCATCAGACTTGATATTCTGTTCTTATATTGAGGCGTCGTTTTTAACGAGCCGCTGGAGAAGCTCGTCTACGAACTCGTTCTCGTGTGGTTTGTGTTCGAGAAGCTCAAATTATCACCTGCGTCTGTAACGTGAAACAAAAGCCAGAGAACAGATGCTGAGAAAACACGTCTGGCCTTTTAAAATAGCCGCTCAGCACGTCCGTGGTTTTCATGGCTCTCTGCTCACCAGAAGGTCCAACGGCTTTCACAAATATCAAAGCTGTCAAACAACGACACTCAAAAACGAACCGCCGCCGCGAACAAGAGAAAAAGAGTCAAAACAGATGCTGGAGAAAATCCAACAAACAGCTTTTGGCGCTCTGCTGATTCACCAGATTTCAAACCTCCTCTGTTGTAGTTCTTCAACAGTCAACGAGCTGCACGCGTGTTATTTCCGTGTAAGCTGGAGTTTCCTCCAGTGAAGAAGTCCCAGCAGCAGCAGCAGCAGCGCCACCATCACAACGACGGACACGCTCCTGAACACGAGGTGAAGACGACGGGACTCGCCCACGAGGACGCCGGTCTCTTCGAGACAAAACCAAGAGAGAATAGATTTACAGCAACCGTGAGCAGCAGGTTGTCTGGAACAAGGATCACTGCAGTGTTACGTAGCTACATAGTGAAACCTGAACAGGACCGATTCATTTCAAACAGGATGAGACAACAAATCCAGCAGTCAAACGTTGTTCTGTCTTCACACTGCAGATGAACCGGCGTTGATTTTCGAGGCGTTAAGTTCAAACAGTTGGGTGCTTCACCTCTGACAGCCAGCCGGCTCTCTGCTGATTCTCCACTGTTGGAGAAGCTGCACTTGTAGAGTCCTTCGTCGGCCGTAGAAACACGGTGGACGCTCATCTCTCCTGCGGAGCTGCTCCCCACCGGGACGCCATCTTTGTAGAAGTCAGCTGGGAAGAGGGAAGAAGTGGTCGTCTTTGTTCTGCAGCGCAGAATCACACAGTCTCCTTCCTTCACAGGAGAGACGGGACTCTGCAGCACCACAGAACCAGCTGGAACAAAAACACCTCTTTTATTTCCACTTCAACAATTCGATTCACGCAGCAGGTCGTCACGGAAACCTGAACTCACCGGTGACGGTGATCGTGACGGCGCCGCTTCTCTGTCCTCCTTCGGTCTCACACCAGTACTCTCCGCTGTCTCCTACGTAGGCTCGTGGGATGGTGCACGACGCTGCCGCCGTCCGCGTATCGTTACAGACTGAAATAAAGCCGGCGGCGTTCCTGATCCCGCTCGACTGACCGGAGCCGTTAAGACCCTCACAGTGAAAGGAGACGGACTCGTACTGAAACAGCTGCAGTCTGTCGGGAACAATACGAAGAGCCGCATCTGAGGGAGACGGACGGCGTTAGGACAAGATCTGTCTCCAATGAACCGGCCACAGCCGGACAAAACAGGACGTCCATCGTAGACGTCACCAAATCAGAAGAGACGAACAAACTCAAACGTACGACTTCACGTGACGTCATGGAAACAGATACGATAGTTCAAATATTTGATTGAAGGTTTGTTTTGGACCCAATCAGGAACATCTATATTCCAAAAAAGTGCTTTGTAAAAGCTGGTGTAGAATTGAGTGCTACTTACTGCTGTACTGGACGTGTGCAACGAATACAAACATCGCTGGAAAGACGAGGAGAGAAATGAGTGGGTTAGAAGAAGAAGAACTTTTATAATGGAACATGTCCAACTTTGAAAGAAGAAGCAGAAACCTGAGACTGTGGTGCTCACCCAGTCTGATGCAGAGAGCTCTGACCTCCATGTCGTCTTCCTGCCGACTGTCAGCATCAGACCGAGATCCGGCCCAAGTGCAACGAACACCACAACTTCCTCTTCCTGTGCAGCTCTTCCTACGAGACGCTTCGCCTTTCAACCGACTGTTTCTGATGTCTTTGAGTTTGAGCCGTCCATTTATTGACAAATTCTCCCCACCAACATTGAAACGTTCTAAAAAACAGGTTTTGTCCTAAAAACACACTTCTTCCATTTCCATGAAAGCACAGCCTCAAAGCTCCCCTGTGATTGGCCCAGAGGCTGCAGACTGACAGTTCTTCAAATGGCCTCAAGAGGCTCCAAAAGCGAGTCGCTGCCCACCAACAATACACCAGAGTACAACACAGTCCGTTTCATTCATGTAATGTTGTCAGGCAGTTTGGTGGAAGAGTCTCCTGGAAAAACCTTCACAACAAATTTAGTTTCAACGAGGTTTTGAAACGTTGCCTGTTAATGATCGTTCAGAGAAACCAAAGTTTCCCTCTGAGACATAAAAGAGATGCAGATTCATGAGAGATGACAGCAGCCCTCCGTGTGAATTCAAGTGGGAAGTTATATTTGGGAATAAAACTAAACTCCATCAACCTCCATGTCAAAAGTCAGCAACACCGTCCACATTCACAGGGGGCGCTAACTCACCAAGCAACAGCTCAGCTGTCACCTCTTCAGATTAAACCAGCTCGACTCACAGCGCCCTCTGCTGACCTTTTTCCAAACTAACACAGTTTTGCATCAAGGACAGTCTCCAAGACTGTTCCTGACTTTTTCAGACTCTGTGAAGGAGCGCTGCAGAGTCCAGGTGGAAGAGGAACTTCAGCAAAACATGCATGTAGACATGTTGTCCACGGTGGCGCCGTGCTAGAGGCAGCCTGTTACAGCAGCTCCCCGAGTGTGTTTGGTTTCAAGTATTTTTCTTTCTTCTCTCTTCGGAGTTGTTGTTTGGTTTTTTTTCTTCACGTGTGTTAAGTGACGGTCAGACAATAAACCGTAACATTTCCTCTTTTCTGGTGGCTCTTCTACTTTTTTCCTTCTTCTTAACGGAGAGCTACGCACAGTGGACCGGGGCCATTGTTTCCTCTCGTGATCAGCTGATCGCGCTGAGTAGACCTCTACTGCTGCTGCCCGGAGCGAGGCCTGAGATCGAAGACGTCGGGGTTGCAGAACTGGAGCTCAACTGAAGGTGAAGAGGAGGAGATAGAAACCAGCGGTACCGGAGATCTTAACGGGGAACGTGAGGTCGTTGGTCAACAAGACGGACGAGCTCGGCGCTGGTAAAGACCCAGAGAGAGTACCGGGAGTGCAGCATCATGTGTTTCACCGAGACATGGCTGCACTCACATCTCCCGGACCACAGCGCGGCCGTACCCGGCTTCAGGACTGTTCGGGGGGACGGAGACGTTGTTCGGAGCGGTAAGAAGAAAGGTGGAGGGGATTGCAGTCTATGTGAACGAGAGGTGGTGTAATCCCGACCACGTGTGTGAAGGAACGTTTCTGTAGCCCGGACATTGAACTTCTAGCCGTGGGGATGCACCCTTATTATTTACTGAGGGAGTTCATGTCCACCATTGTTATCACTGTGTACGTTCCTCCATCAGCTGACGTAGAGGCAGCAGTGGACACCATCCACTCCACTGTGACTAAACTACAGACTCAGCATCCCGGTGCATTTCTGTTAGTTACTGGAGACTTTAACCAGTCTGGATAAAGTTCTGCCAACTTTTCACCAGTATGTTAACTGCCCCACCCGGAACAATAAAACTCTGGACTTACTGTATGCTAATGCCATGGATGCATACAGTACTACTGCCCTTCCCCCCCCCCTTGGTAGATCAGACCACAACCTGGTCCTGCTGACTCCCAGGTATGTCCCCCTGGTGCAGAGGCAGCCTGTGACCACCAGGACTGTGAGGAGGTGGACACAGGAGGCTAAAGAAGCCCTGCAGGACTGCTTTGAGTCCACGGACTGGGATGTGCTGTGTGGACCACATGGGGAGGACATCAACAGCAGGACGGACTGTATCACAGAATACATTAAATTCTGTGAACACACCACCGTACCATCCCGGACTGGACACTGCTTCCCCAACAACAAGCTGTGGATCACCAGTGACCTGAAAGTTCTTCTTATTAAGAAGAAAGCAGCCTTCAGGTCTGGGGACAGGGATGAGCTCAGGAGAGTGCAGCGCCACCTGAAGGAGAAGATGAGGGAGTGCAAGGACTCCTACAGGAGGAAGCTGGAGGCAAAACTCCAGCAGAACAACGTGAGGGAGGTGTGGACCGGTATGAAAGAGATTACTGGATTCAAGGGGAGAGAGAGACAACCAGGGGGCTCCCTGGAGAGGAACAACCAGGGGGAACGTGGAGAGGAACAACCAGGGGGAACCTGGAGAGTAACAACCAGGGGGAACCTAGAGAGGAACAACCAGGGGGAACCTGGAGAGGAACAACCAGGGGGAACCTGGAGAGGAACAACCAGGGGGAACCTGGAGAGGAACAACCAGGGGGAACCTGGAGAGTAACAACCAGGGGGAACCTAGAGAGGAACAACCAGGGGGAACCTGGAGAGTAACAACCAGGGGGAACCTGGAGAGGAACAACCAGGGGGAACCTGGAGAGGAACAACCAGGGGGAACCTGGAGAGGAACAACCAGGGGGAACCTAGAGAGGAACAACCAGGGGGAACCTGGAGAGTAACAACCAGGGGGAACCTAGAGAGGAACAACCAGGGGGAACCTGGAGAGGTCCAATGAGCTAAACTGTTTCTTCAACAGGTTTAGTTCACCACCCTCATCTGTCTCCTCCACACCTCACACCTCCCAAACACCTCTGCTGCCTCCCCCCTGCCCCCCCTGGTGAACTGCATAGAGCCCTCAATCTCAAAGGGCTCTTCCACCATCGACACCTTGACCCCCCCACCCCCACCCCTCTCTCTGTGACGACTGGCCAGGTTAGGAGACAGCTGGAGAGACTCCACCAGTGCAAGGCTGCAGGACCTGACGGCATCAGCCCCGGGGTCCTGAAGACCTGAAGGCTTCAGCCCCGGGGTCCTGAAGACCTGCGCCGTCCAGCTGGCTGAGGTCCTACAACACCTCTTCAACCTGAGCCTGAAGCAGGAGGAGGTCCCGGTGCTGTGGAAGACGTCCTGCCTGGTTCCTGTCCCGAAGAAGACGACTCCATCTGCCCTCATCGACTACCGACCGGTTGCCCTCACATCTCATGTGATGAAGGTGCTGGAGAGGCTGGTCTTGGCCCACCTCAGACCGCTGGTGAAATCTTCTCTGGACCCTCTGCAATTTGCGTACCAGCCTCATGTGGGAGTGGACGACGCCATCATCTACCTGCTGCAACGAGCTCAGTCGCACCTGGATGGAACCGGTGACTCTGTGAGAATCACTTTCTTTGATTTCTCCAGTGCATCCAACACCATCCAACCACTGCTACTGAGTGAGAAGCTGCGGGTGGTGGGGGTGGAGGGGGTGGACACGTCCACCGTCTCCTGGATCACTGACTACCTGACAGGCAGACCACAGTTTGTCCGTCTGGGCAGTGTGCTGTCTGATACGGTGGTCAGTGGTACTGGAGCTCCTCAGGGAACTGTTCTGTCACCCTTTCTGTTCACCTTCTACACCACTGACTTCCAGAACAACTTAGAGTCAAGACATCTGCAGAAGTTCTCTGATGACTCTGCAGTGGTAGGATGTATAAGGGATGGACGGGAGGACAAGTACAGGGCAGTAGTGGAGGACTTTGTGGAGTGGGCGGGAAGAAATCAGCTGCTCCTGAACGTGGCCAAGACCAGAGAGATGGTGGTCGACTTCAGGAGGAAGACGACGGTTCCACAACCGCTGAGAGTTCTGGGAGAGGAGGTGGACATGGTGGAGGAGTACAAGTACCTGGTGTCTCCATGACAACAGACTGAACCGGAAGACCAACATCAACACTGTCTGCAAGAAGGGGATGAGTCGACTCTTTTCCTTGAGGAAACTTCGATCCTTCAATGTGTGCAGCGAGATGTTGGAGATGTTCTACCATCTGTTGTGGCCAGTGAACTGTACTTCTAGTAGTCTGCTGGGGGGGGGGGGGGGGGGGGGCAGCATTGGAGCCGGAGACACCAACAGACACCAGTGGAACCCATCCAACTTGAAGGAGCTGGAGCAGTTTTGCCTTGAAGAATGGGCAAAAATCCCAGTGGCTAGATGTGCCAAGCTTATAGATACATACCCCAAGAGACTTGCAGCTGTAATTGCTGCAAAAGAGGGCTCTACAAAGTGTTAACTTTGGGGGGGTGAATAGTTATGCACGCTCAAGTTTTCTGCTTTTTTGTCTTATTTCTTGTTTGTTTCACAATAAAACATATTTTGCATCTTCAATGTGGTAGGCATGTTGTGTAAATCAAATAATACAACCCCCCCCCCCCCCCCCCCCCCAAAAAAAAAAAAAAAAATCAATTTTAATTCCAGGTTGTAAGGCAACAAAAAAGAAATACGCCAAGGGGGGTCAATACTTTTGCAAGGCACTGTAGATGATGGATGGAAGTGAACAAGCTCTCGGTGGATGAAGTGAAAACAATATGATGTCATCACAGAGCAGACCAGAGGAAGACTTCTATTATTTACATTCATCAGTTCATCTACAGATGTGCAATAAAAACAATGTTACACACAATAATTAAATTCCTCATAAATAACTGTGCTAAGGTTAGGTGAGGTGAGGTGAGGTGAGGTGAGGTGAGGTTAGGTTAGGTTAGGTTAGGTAGTTACTTTATTAATCCCCGAGAGTAAAATTGTTTCGCTACAGCAACATACAGAAGCAATAAGATAATAATAGAACAATAGAAAAGCAATAAAATAGCAGTAAAAAAGCAGTAAGAAATAACATGTCATAATTATGAAATATCTATGGAGTAATTTATTGTAAAAAATCAACATATATTCTACATATTCCTATCAGGTCACTGAGAAATAAATTGAAGACGTTAAAAGTTGTTTTCAGTCACTATGAAATAGAAATGATAGATTATTTATGTACTTTAAAAGGAAATACTGAGATATAACATTTACATTTGTTTTTAGTGTTAAATTAGTCTATTAATCCGTCAAAAGATCTTTTTTTTACCAACATTTGTTTGTATTCTGCTGCTTTATTTTGTCATTATTAAAACATCTTTTGATGAAATAAATAATTTAAAGACATCACTTCAGGCTCTGGGATCTTCTGATGAGTATTTTTCTGATTCTTTCTCTACTTGATAAAATCATAATAATAATGATAATACAAAAGATCATCTGTAGTTTCTTCCCTATTAATGACAGCAAATTATACATTTGTTTTTGTGTGTGCCACAGGAGCACCTGATCAGATTAAAAACATTCATTCAACAATCAGCTGTTCATAAAGAAAGACAACTCATGTTGTCATAAATCAGCCCAGAACTTTACAGAATTTTTTAGACATGAAGGAGTTTTCAATCTCAGTCATGATTTAATCTGAATACCCGATATAAAAGACACGTGTTGTTCTGTGATTGAAAAGAGGGATTTGTGGGGATTGTGGGCTATATTCACCTACAAACAAAATGAATCGGAAATTCACCAAAATATCAAAATACTTTTTTTTATTTTATGCAGATCTTAATTTAAAAATATAAATCTTGAACAAAATGACAAAAACATAATAAAACAAAGCGACAGTGTGAATTTCTTTTGTCAGTAATGATCCAAACCCATTCAAATCGTTGCGGTGAAACCGGAGGACTCTCACTGTGTTCAGACAGCCGGTGGTTCCGTTCGTGTTCTAACATGCTCATGTTCACCTCTGACCGGAACAACGTGTTCTCCTCTTTCCCTCTCTGGACCTTCACGCTCTGCTTTGCTCTCGTCGGGACTCCCGTTAAAGGTAAGAGCGGATAATACGGACACGCTGGCGGATAACGTCATAATATGTTTACAAGTTAATGTGGTAGCTGTTAGCCGACGTTTTATTTACATTTATGGTCAAATAACCACGCCGAATTCACTGTTAGGATTTCTGCTTTGCTCTGTAATATCTAAAGTGATGACGGCGAACAGAAAATTCACATTAAATCTGAATAAAAACTTAAAACGTGATGATTCTGAGGCTAGTTCGGCAAGGACTTTTCTTTTGTAAAAGTTTCATATTAAAGGACACCAGAGATTTTCGTATAATAGTCTAAGTCACGCTTTCTCTAAAAATGGGAGTATCATATCTGTTCAGATTTGAACGGACTATTTTTTACCAAATACAACTCGCTGTCTATCAACAGATGAACATTTAGTGTATGTGGACACTTTAAACTGCAGTAAAGTGAAATCTTCTTTTAGTTTTAGACTGAGTCATTGGATTCAGATCAGAGGGTTTCAGGCTGAATCAGAAGGGATATTTAAATCTATAATGCTTTTGGTTTTACTGACTAGTCTGTTTCAGGTGTTCTCCACATTTACCTGATGACACATAAAGCATGAAATAAAATGCTCTTGATCTGGTCACAGATCTGCTCCAGTTACAAGTGGTGCTTTGTTCAATGGTGAAGAAGAAACAAAAAGGCGCCAACTTCATGTTTTTTTCTGGTTGTTTTGGCCTACTTCCAAAACCGTTAAAGTTTATAACCCTCAGGAAGGCGGGAAAATAAGAAACCCTGAATGTAATTTGCTCATGTCACTGGTGAAGTCTTAATGACTCTACAAATATCCCAATCTTAAATGTTGCTTCAAAACGGTGCCGAGACAAATCGATCAACAGAAAATATTCCTCTAATTTAAGAACTGGTTAAATATTTTAGTCTTTGTTTTAAACACGAATGTAAAACATGCCCCGAAGTTTCCAGATCTTCACTTTGTTTGTTTCTTGTTGTCTGATGATAATAAAGCGAACAAAGTCGACTGCTGATGTAAAATATTGTTTCTGGTTCTTGAAACTTGGAGGGAGTTTTAGAAAAGTTTTATCTTTTGGGTTTCCTGCCAGAAACTGTTAGAGGAAAAAGGAACCAAGATTTCTGTGAAGCTGAAGATCAGATTTCTGAACATGATTCATCAAACTCTCCGTCTTTTTCCACAGGTGAGTCTCGGGTCATTTGTCAGACCGAGTTGGTCGTCGTTGCCCCGGGCGATGACGTCATCCTGCCGTGCTACGTGGAGCCGGCGGAGGACGCCCGGCGCCTGACGGTGGAGTGGTCCAAACCGGACCTGAAGCCGGACCGGCTCGGCCGGGTGGAGTACGTCCACCTCAACCGGAACGGCAGAGTAGACCGCCACATGAAACTGGCGGCGTACGTCGGGAGGACGGAGATACTCGCCGCCGAACTGGCGCGCGGAAACGTGTCGCTCAAAATCAGGAACGTGACGGCGTCCGATGACGGCAGGTACCGGTGTTACCTGCCGAAGTTCAGTAACCCGGCAGACGCTCCGGTCGTCCGGCTTTCTGTCGGTGAGTAGTTTTCTTCAGATGTTCATTGACCTCAAATGAAGATGCTGAATTCATGGAGAACTCTTTCCGACGGATGGATTCATGTTTTCTAGAGTCAAACTCCTTCAAACGTTGGACAACAGAGTCGTGGCTGGTGACCAGAGAGCTTCCTGCTCCGGATCCAGCAGGGGGCGCTGTGAGCGGTGAGCGAGCGCTGAAACTCGGAGGGTTCGTCGGCGTCGTGTGTTTGCTCTGTTTTCGGTGACTTTATTTGACTCTTCCTCTCCAGCTGGTCGGATCAGGCTGTTCGTCGTGATCCCGCTGCTGCTCCTCTTCATCACCATCATCATCATCATCATCCTGGCCGCCATCTTTACATATTTCTGCAAACAGAAGCCGGAGACACAAGCTGTAAGTCTGACATGAACTGAACACGTCGCTTCTTCTACTGTTTACACTCTTTTTGTCTTTTCTTTTATTTCCGGCTTAAATGATTAAACATCTGTTAACTGTTCCAGGCTCCTTTCAGCAGGTCATGACCTTCATCGGGCCGTGACCTTCATCGGGCCGTGACCTTCATCAGGTCGTGACCTTTCAGCTGGTCGTGACCTTTCAGCTGGTCGTGACCTTCATCGGGCCGTGACCTTCATCAGGTTGTGACCTTTCAGCGGGTCATGATCTTCATCGACCCATTTCTACAAATGGACCTCAGGTGTGAATGAGAGATGGTCTTTGTTTCCGTCTGTCTCTGTTGGTCCTGTGACGGACCGGCGACCTGTCCAAGGTGAACTCTGCCTTCGCCCAAAGTCAGCTGCTCCAGACCCCCGTGACCCTGTTCACGAGAAAGCACTGAAATGGAACTCACTTCTAGAACTTTGTAGTTTGGCTTTCTTCAAGAAAACTGTAATTACTTGATTCTTGTTGTTCTGGTTTGTAGCCTCATGGTTGAAAGTCGCTTTGGATAAAAGTGTCAGATAAATGTAATATAATGTAATATAATATAATATAATGTAATGTAATGTAACATAATATAATATAATATACAAGACAATGTAATGTAATATAATGTAACGTAATATACAAGACAATGTAATATAATATATTGTAACATAGTATAATATAATATAAGGTAATGTAATATAATGTAATGTAACAATATAATGTAATATAATATAATGTAACATAATATAATGTAATATACAAGACAATGTAATATAATATAATGCAACATAGTATAATATAATATAAGGTAATGTAATATAATATAATGTAATATAATGTAATATAATGTAATGTAATGTAATATAATATAATGTAATGTAACATAATATAATATACAAGACAATGTAATGTAATATAATGTAATATAATGTAATGTAACATAATATAATATAATATACAAGACAATTTAATGTAATATAATGTAATATAATATAAGGTAATGTAATGTAATGCAATATAATATAATGTAATATAATATAATATAATGTAATATAATATAATGTAATATAATATAATGTAATATAATATAATATAATGTAATGTAACATAATATAGTGTAATATAATGTAATGTAACATTATATAATATAATATAATATATAATATAATGTAATATAATGTAATGTAACAGAGCGGGTGTAGATGATGGATGGAAGTGAACAAGCTCTCAGTGGATGAAGTGAAAAAAACATGATGTCATCACAGAGCAGACCAGAGGAAGACTTCTATTATTTACATTCATCAGTTTATGTACAGATGTGCAATACAAACAATGTTACACACAATAATTAAATTCCTCGTAAATAACTGTACTAAGAAATAACATGTCATAATTATGACATATCTACAGATTAATTTATTGTAAAAAAATCAACATATATTCTACATATTCCTATCAGGTCACTGAGAAATAAATTGAAGACGTTAAAAGTTGTTTTCAGTCACTATGAAATAGAAATGATAGATTATTTATGTACTTTAAAAGGAAATACTGAGATATAACATTTACATTTGTTTTTAGTGTTAAATTAGTTGATTAATCCATTAAAAGATCTTTTTTTTACCAACATTTGTTTGTATTCTGCTGCTTTATTTTGTCATTATTAAAACATCTTTTGATGAAATAAATAATTTAAAGACATCACTTCAGGCTCTGGGATCTTCTGATGAGTATTTTTCTGATTCTTTCTCTACTTGATAAAATCATAATAATAAAAATTTCACGTGTAGTTTCTGCCCTATTAATGACACGGCTAATTATTATTTTGTGCAACAGGAGCACATGATCAGATAAAAAACACTTTTCTATGAACTGATTTACATGAATATTTACAGTCTTTACGTTGAGGCTCATTTTGGGGCTCACTACTTTGAAACTAAGAATTATTTAATGTTTATATTAATTTTTATAAGTTTATAAAAAGCTGCTTCAGTTCAATGCAGAGCTCCAGTTTACTTGAGCAATGAAGAATATTCATGTTTGTGTTTTTGTAACTAAATTATTATTTATTCTTGTGAAACAAGAAAAAAAATGCAATAAATTAAAACAAAAGCTCAATTAAAAGCTGAATAAAAAGACACGTTAAGTTTCCTTTTAAAAAGTGGAGAATCTTAAAAGCAGGTCTGAGAGGTCACGTATTGTCTGCGTTCTTCTGTATTTGTACTCAGTCTGATTATAATTCTTTATTGCTTTTATTATTTCTGCTTAAATTCAGTATTATTAAAGTCCTAAATGCTCAGCAGTGACGGTCAGAGTTGTAATATTGAAATGAGCCACGTGGGGGCGACAAAGATACACAATCCACTCGAGTGATTGTCTATAAATTGACTATAAATTTATGTAGTCATGATGGATATTTCAGCAGTAAATATTCACATTTAAACACAGTTTTTACACATTGTTGTCATTCTGACTTTAATCTACATTGAACTGGTTTTATTCTGTTTATCTTGGTTTCATTTGAAATATAATGTTTGTTTGTTGCATGACTTGTTACAGACATAAAGTTTCCACATTCAAAGATGTTATTTTCAATCTGTCCAGTAAAAATATTAAACTTTTATTTTTATATATTCAATAATCAAATATCGAAAAAATGCCCTGAAACAGATGCTCTCCTATCATCCATCTCCCAGTTTTATATTAATGAATTTATCATTGTTAAAAACAGAGGAATAAATACAGGGTATGTAAAGATGTGCACCAACGTATCCACTAAAATTGTATACTGCATCTTGGTGTAATTATTCCGTTTTATTTAAATTTGTTGTTAATTATTCCTCCAGTGTTCATTTACGACATTCTCAAACCACACAGAACCAGTCATTTTAATATACGTTTCCAGCTGTTTTCTGGCGTTTGGATGAAAGGTTTATTTCCCAGCTGTCTTTGAAGGCACCATCAGACCCCCTGATGAGCTGTCCATGGTGCTGAAACACTTCAAAAAGTCTAATTTTCTCTTCTTCCTCGTCTTCTTGGTGCTTTTAGATGTAGTTTCGTCTCGTGTGGACTCGTTTTACCACGTGACCACGCTGATATCAATATTATTCACGGCACGAGCCGCTCCACGGACACCAGCAACACACCGATGTGTCTCGTGCTGCGGGGCGACGCGGGGAGGCTCGTGGGTGGCGGGGGGCGGCGCTTTGACGTCACAGAGAACGTGAGGTCGCCTCCATGCCGAAGATCGTTTGTGTCCGACAGATGGATGACTCAGACCACAGACAGAAACTCTGGTCCACAGTATTTTGTTCTCGTCTGTAGACACTGAGTGAAAACGCTGACCTGCTGTTACCATGGCAACACAACTGAAACTGATTTTTTTTTTTTTATTATTATTATTTTATTTTTTTTTAACTGTAGAAGAAGAACCAGAGATTTAAGCTGACACGATGTCCTGACTGAATGTTTTTCTTCGGTGTGTCAGATATGGGAGACATAAAGTGAAATCTAACTGACATGTTTCAACCAAAAAGATTGAAAGCAAACAATCTCCCTGAGAGACAGGAGCTCTCACTCTGCGCGCGATTCCAGGAACTAAATGTGAAACCTGTCTCTGAGGAACTACTGACTTTCAGGGATCTTTTTCTGTTTGTATTCTCGCCACCAACAGGAACTCTGAAGTGACAACTGGCCTCGTGTTGTTACGTCTGCACGACACACTGCACACTAGCTGCATTTCCTCTAAAAGTCCCCAGAACTTTTAGTTCCCTGGACGAAGGACTGGGAACTTTACCAGAAATGTTTCAGATGTTTTTTTGAGCTTGTAACCAAAGAGTTTCGTGTAAATTAGAGGCCCTGAGAGGTCAAATGATCAAATACTTTTCAAAACAAGCAAAGACAGCAAAAAGTTCTGAGAAATAAAGAACTTATTTCCTTCGTTTCTGTGAATTTAAGCATCTCATGACTCCACAAATTCATCTGGTGACCCATTAAAGTCGTTCAAACTACAGCTGCTTCTAGTTAATATAACGTATTCAAAATTAACATCTGAATTCATTTCATCAACAGTCACAGGGAAGTCATTTCAGCTCACGACACTTTTTACTCGTTTTCTGTTTTTTCTGGTTCTGTGATGCCCCTCCGGTGATCCATCGCTTCATTAGACGATCTGTGTGCCTCCTCCTCTCTGCCGTGTCTCAGACTGGAAATAGATCCAGCTGGGTTTGGTCTCATCGGCTCCTGTTTCCTCCACCAATTTGATCAAATAAACGGTCCGTATCGACGCCTGGCGGCCGTTAACCGGAGGATTTACCGTCATCTTCTCGGGGTCCAGCTCGGTCCCGTTTCCGTCCATCAGTCGGTGGAAAAATATTTCATATTCCAGATCTTCTTCAGCCCGTAATTGTTTTGTTGTTGTTTTTTTTTTGCCCTCCGCAGCCGAAGTGATGTCTGTCGCGGGGTTGAAAAAGCAGTTCCATAAAGCCACGCAGGTAAGAAGAGCTCGTGATGTTCGTGTTTATCATATTCACACTTTCAATGTGTTCAATGTCGCTGAGAAACTGTCGGATTTTTATATCAGCTGAAGTAAACACGGCGAGAATCACTTCAAGTCCTGCTTCTTCTTCTTTTTCTGTTTTTGGTCCATTTAAAGCTTCGTTTTCATATTTTAGAACATTTTATATGGACATTTTTTGTTTTGTTTTAGGTCAAAAAAAAAGAAGAAGATATATACATATATACATATATATATGTTTTTACGTTTTAAATTAAAATTAAGCGTCTTTTTTTTTTTACAATACGTTAAAATATTATGTTTTCTCGCGATGTTTTGTGTGAGGGGACATTAAAAGTAGAGTTTACCCCCTCAGGTCTGGATGGAGTATTACGTAACAGAAAATGAGCTGTGTGTGTGAGAGAGTGTGTGTGTGTGTGTGTGTGTGTGTCTGTGTGTCTGTGTGTGTGTCTGTGTGTGTGTGTGTGTGTGTGTGTGTGAGAGTGTGTGTGTCTGTGTGTGTGTCTGTGTGTGTGTGTCTGTGTGTGTGTGTGTGTGTGTGTGTGTGTGTGTGTGTGTGTGTGTGTCAGTGTGTGTGTGTGTGTGTGTGTGTGTGTGTGTCTGTCTGTGTGTGTGTGTGTGTGTGTGTGTGTGTGTGTGCGGAGCTGATTGGCTGTTTCTACATGCAACAGGGAATTCCCTCCATCCTTCCTCCATCTTTTGATGCATCTGAACGTCTCCTCGTCCTCCATCGTTCTCTCAGCGGTCCTTCGTCTTCCGTCCATCCAACTCTCCTCATCGCTTCATTTTTTTTTGTAGGTCCAAACACCCGCCGTCCCGCCGTCCCTCCGTCCCTCTGTCCCTCCGTCCCTCCGTCTCTACTCGTATCAGTCCTAATTTTTCTACTTCCTTCATTTCTTCGTCTGTCCTTCGTCTTCCTTTTTTTCCTCCGTTGTCCTCCTCCTCCATCGTCCCCGTCTTCTACCGTGTAATTCTCCCTCTGTCCACCAGAGGGCAGCGCGTCACGGCTTCGCCTCATCAAAATCACGACAACTAAATCACGTTGTTGTTTATCTCCCGGAGTCGAACCCTCTGAAACAACGACGTCACGCCGACGCGCTGTCCTCTAGTGGACGGACGCTGAGCCCAAACCTCTGATTTCCAACGTCCATCCATTGTCCTGAACTTCCTCTGTTCCACCTCCATCTCTTTATGGCGCCTTTAATCGAACATCTGTTTGTTTTTTCCGATGAATTGTCCTTCCAGACATCTTCTTCGTCCTTTAATTCCTCTTTTCTCTCCGGTCGTCATTTAAACTCGACAGATTTGAAGATCTTCGTCCGTCCACGCGGACTTCTTTTCATCCGTCGATCAAACCCGAGAATCATTTCAATGATCGTCGTCTCCTCGTTTGTACGATCAGGGACAGTTTTGTTTTGCCCAAACTGCCAAGTCCCTTCAAAATAAAAGTGTTTATAATTTACTTAAACTGAAATAATGTCACGAATAATGTCGTCAAGCAAATGAACCTGAACTCTCCGAACAAAAACAGAAACCAAATAAAGAGGTTTGATTTTTGAAACGCCACAAAGGGAAAGTTCAGAGATGAGTTTGTGTTCAGTTTCTCTCGTCTCGCTCTTCTTCTGTGAACTATTGCGTAACGTCGCCTCTTCGCGCCTCCGACTGCTGTTTGAGTGAAACTTTGAAATGAAGCTGATTTGTTTCACTCGGTCATCTGAATCCGAGCGCGTCACCAAAACACTCAAACAAAGAAACAACAACCTCCGTCCGTCATCGGGACGAAACGCCGCCGATAAACACGGGAGATGATGGTTATTGATCCGGGAGGGAGAAACTGGGTCGCTGCAGCAGGACGGGGAAACGACAACAACAGGAGGGTCGTCGCTCAGATCAGAGCTTTTATTTTGTGGATTTCATTCAGGTGACACGAACAGGAAGTGACAGAACTGTTGGAAACAACAGATTTAGGTTTTTTATTGACGCAATTAACACAATTAACACCTAAAATTCAAGCATCGATATTTACTGGTAAATATCACAAAATTAATAAATACATACAGTTCAATTTAAATCACAACATAAGTCATCACAGGTCACAGCAGTGTGTGTGTGTGTGTGTGTGTGTGTGTGTGTGTGTGTGTGTGTGTGTGTGTGTGTGCCCCAAACACAGATATGTGTGGGGCGTGTTTGCAGGTATTGGTGGGCGGGGCGTCGTGTCCTCCACAGCATGTCCATATATGGTCACTTCTGGCTCCAAAAAACCCCAAAATGTCCGATTTGAGGCATCAAAACGACCACCTGACTCGTGGAAAACGTTGACTGACTTTGTGTTTCAGCAGAGAACGCGATGCTTCTTCAGCGGGAGTCTCTTGGCGCCCCTGGTGGCCGTCGGTGGTATTGCAGTTTAAGGCACGTCTGCACTGGCTTCACTATTTAAATAGAAATGAAAACCGGTCATAAAACTTTGAGTCTTCTCTGTTCGTACGTGACATTTTTTCGAGCGATCCGTCTTTGCTCGCCGGTCACGGCTCGTCGGTTCGGTTTGGCGATTCGGCCAATCAGACGCGAGGAGCGCGAGTTTTGTCAGCGGAGGAACTCGAATTCTCCCAGTGGGAACATTAAAAGTTGATACGAACGGCGCCCCGAATCTAGGACACATCCCGGCACGAACGTGTGACTCAACAGATGGATTATAAAGAGCGGTGGCAGCGCGAAGCCAAACTGCCAAACCACGGTGCCATCAACCAAGATGGCCGCCAGCGGGAGCAGGAAATGGGACACCTCGATGCGACCGTCTGAATAAAAGATGAGGGAACAGAGACCAGTGCCCAGATGCACAAACATCAGAGAAAGAGGAGGAGGAGGAGGAGGAGGAGGAAGGAGCGAGTGAGACGGACCTTTAATCTCATCATTTCTGCAGTTTTAGAAGTTCATGTGAAAATATTTGAGTGACGTTTCTCTGATTTCAGATCTGTTCGTGTTTTATTTGGATTAATTCAGGAATTTTTCTCAGTTTTTTTTCTCACTTTGTCATTTTAAACACCAAATTTATTCTTTGTTGTTACAGAAATTCACAAAATAAGAGAAATAGATAAATGCAGACATACAATATTAAAACCAGGTAGAGCAGAGTGTCATCAAATAAATTAGGAAAGTAAATAATAAATAAAACAGTATTTCTCTTTGAGCTGCTGTGAGGCTTTTAATGTGAAAGATCTGAGTAGGAAGTGTTGAATTTAATCAGCAGTAACAGGAAAAAAAATGCAAAATTGAAGCATTTGTAAATCAATGGAAATCATTTTGATGCTTTTATTTTGAAAAGGAAGTGTGAATTGACAGTAGATAATTAGTGACTGGGCTTTTAATGTGAAAACAATCCTGCAGGAAGTTTAGAGTTTTATTGACAGCAGTGAGTGAATGACATCACTGTCGCTCGCATCACTTGATCTTCATCAGCTGCTGGTTGTCATGGAGATCTGCTGTAGATGTTCTTACCTCGTTTACCGTGGA
This sequence comes from Embiotoca jacksoni, assembly GCF_022577435.1. NCBI lineage: Eukaryota > Metazoa > Chordata > Actinopteri > Embiotocidae > Embiotoca > Embiotoca jacksoni. Next base: position 2,409,176 of record NW_027185405.1, on the reverse strand, counting down.
CGTGACTTTTATTTTGGGAGTTGATGGTCAGAGGAAGAGGAAGAGGAGGAAGAGGAAAATCAAATCATTCAATAATCAGACATTACGATCTTATTTTGAAAGGAACATCAGAGACTGAAGATGATGATGAAGATGATGATGATGAAGGTGATGAGCAGGGATGTAAATCAGTCTTTGTTTCTCCGCTGCTTCCTGATCAAACACGCCCCTCTCCTCCGCTTCCAGGGGACGGTGTTGTCGTGGCAACCACACACGTGTGGCGAGAGCAGGCGTGATGCTGAGACACACACACACACACACACACACACACACACACACACACACACACACACAGGCAGGCTGTGCTCAATAATTGATCGCCTCACACGTGACGGAGCAGCAGAGTCCTCCTCGTCCCCGTCTTCCTCGTCTCCGTCCTCCTCGTCTCCGTCCTCCTCGTCTCAGTCCTCCTCGTCTCCGTCTTCCTCGTCTCCGTCCTCCTCGTCTCCGTCCTCCTCGTCTCAGTCCTCCTCGTCTCCGTCTTCCTCGTCTCCGTCCTCCTCGTCTCCGTCTTCCTCGTCTCCGTCCTCCTTGTCTCCGTCCTCCTCGTCTCAGTCCTCTTTGTCTCCGTCCTCCTCGTCTCCGTCCTCCTCGTCTCAGTCCTCTTCGTCTCCTGGTCTCCGTCCTCCTCGTCTCCGTCCTCCTCGTCTCAGTCCTCCTCTGCTTTCACTTCCATGTGTATCTATCAGCTCCTCCGTCTCTCTACATTTGACCTTTGACCTCCCCACTCAGGGAGTCCGGAGCGATCTGATTGGCTGAGTTCGACCTCAGGGAGGTCGTCAGCGTCACAATCATTTTCTTCAAACTCTCCAACATATAAAAAGAAAATGTAAAATGCAGTTCTGCGGTGAAGCCGTCACCCAGGTGCTGCAGCGTCGTAACAGAGTCAACAGTGACACCATCGGGTCAAAGTGCAAATTACAACATTTCAAATTACAGCTTCTCAAAAAACAAAACAAAACAAAACATGAGGAACAACGAACAAACAACCCGAGTTGTGCATTTAAAGGCTGATTCCACCTCATATTGACTTTATTCAGGTTTCCCTTTTGTTTTCTGCACTTTCGATGACGCCGACTGAGGAACTCTTCATGTTGTTATTTCTGAAAGCTCCTTCCCCACCTCCTTCCCCACCTCCTTCCCCACCTCTTTCTCCACCTCCTCCCCCACCTCCTTCCCCACCTCCTTCTCCACCTCCTTCTCCACCTCCTTCTCCACCTCCTTCCCCACCTCTTTCTCCACCTCCTTCCCCACCTCTTTCTCCACCTCCTTCTCCACCTCCTTCCCCACCTCTTTCTCCACCTCCTTCTCCACCTCTTTCTCCACCTCCTTCCCCACCTCCTTCTCCACCTCCTTCCCCACCTCCTTCTCCACCTCCTTCTCCACCTCCTTCCCCACCTCCTTCTCCACCTCCTTCCCCACCTCCTTCTCCACCTCCTTCTCCACCTCCTTCTCCACCTCCTTCTCCACCTCCTTCTCCACCTCCTTCCCCACCTCCTTCTCCACCGTCCTCCGTGTTTCTGTTTCCGTCACATTATGAAGACAGACAGCGGTTATTGTGCTCGTTAATGTTTCGCCGTCGATCTTCCTGTTTCTCTTCCCTCACTTCCCTCGTTTCCCCAAAAACTCAGTTCTTAAAATGCCGAACTTTAAATCCTTTAAATGTGGAGCGTCTCTTCTAAAATGACGTTGGAGATGCGCTTTGAAACGATGCTTAGAAAAATATTATGTTAGAAAACATGATGGAACGCTGAAGTTTGTTTTTGTTTTTTAAATACACAAAAAACTGCCTGGAGTTTGGTTGGCGGCTCCTCAAACTTCAGTATTTCTGTGATTCAGCAGTATGACAATAAAATAGTAAATAATTGTAGTAATAAAGTAACGTTGGATTATAGGATGAAAAACAGGATTTATGGATATTGATGAGTTCTTTAGAAGAGATTTGTTTACTTCTCATTTTGTGTTTGTTTTATTTTTTTATGAAAGCATAATTTTACTCCCAGTTTCATTTTAGTTTATGCTTCATAGAAAATTCCCGCTCGTCATTTTTAAAAGCTTTATTAAAGGACGGGTTTGCGTTGCTCTTTCCAAACGGCCAGTTGTGGTCGTGGTCGCCGTGACGACTCGGTTCCCTGCAGTCTGAATCGTGACTCCGGCGAGCCGTCGGCTGTTGAAGCAGCTTCATGACGAGACTGCAAATGAACGGAGATCCAGAACGAGACGTCTGAGACACTTTGATGTCCAACTCTGCTTTCATGTTGGATTTTGTTTTATTCAGGGTGGTTGATGTTTTCCGTCTCTTTGTTTCTCCGTCTTATTTTTTCACCCGTCTGCGAGGTGACATCGCTGCTCTCACTAAAAGCCTGTTTACAGTTTCAAGCCACTAAATTAGTAAGATTTAATTTAATTTAATTTAAAAGCTGATTTACATTTTTTTAATTTTGTAAAAATTTGTGCACTTCCTCTTTAAGATGGAAAACTCGGGTTGCACTAAAGATTCTCCTCGTTGACTAAAAGTCGTTCGAGCTTCATATTTGCGAACGACGAATGAAACTCGAGAGGAATTTTATGAGATGTTTTTGTGTGATTTACTGGTTTAATAATGAGATCGAACACATAATTTAACTGACTCCAAACTTGTAAAATTACATTTCTCGCGTGTCTGGTTTGATTGACAGGCCCTGGGTGGAGCCAGGTTTGGGGCGGAGGTGGGCGGGGCATCGTGATGTTATTTAACCTTCAGCTTGTTAAAAAGTCAAACTTTATTGGCTGCAGGATGTTTTTGTTTCTTTTCTTCTGCACATGGACTGTTTGTCCTCCGAGGACGCCAACCGGAGTGGTTATGGATCTCCGGCGCTCGCGGCTCATTGAGCGTTAACTCGACTCCCGGAGGAACGTGAAGAAGGAATGAAAAACCCTCTGAACTTCCTGCTCTGTGGTTTTGTGGTTATGAGCGTTTATTTTAATGATGATTTAAATGTCCACATACTTTTGGTCGTGTCATGCTTACTACATTAAAATGTCTAAAACACTTTGAATGGTTTAAACTAGAGTTGCAGTTGCTAAATGTCCAGTTTCTGTTTTTTGGGGGGGTTTTGAGTACTTGAATGCATCACAGCTGAAATACTTAAAATGCAGAGGATGTAACTTTACTCAAACAATCGGGTCCAAAATCTCCAGAGACTTTGAAAGATTGACGGAATGATAAACTGAAGATGTGATTTTGAACAAAGAGCCTCTCGGCCGGTCCGACGTGGCGTCTGAGTGTTTTGTCAGCGGTTCAGACTGACAGATGAGCCGAGTCCCGCTGCCAGCGTCTCCACGCAAGATTAATGTCAGCTGGAGAGGACGGCTGTGTTCTCTGCCACGACCTCTGACCTCTGACCTCTCCGCTGTAACAACAGCCTTGTAATTAAGCTAATAATAATAATATGTGGCCTGAATGTAGACAGAGGAGGGGAGGGGGTGGGGGGGCATCGCCATGTAGTTACAGATCAACACCGTGTTTATTAAATATTATAAACATCCATAAATCTGCTCAGAAAATGTCACATGTTCAACACACGCTGAACTTTTTGAACGCCAGCGAACACGTCCGTGAACTTGCTTTTTTTTTTATCTGTGAAGAAACGTCCGACTCACTCGACTCCTCGAGGAAACATCGGAGAGTCGTGAAAAACAGGTCGAGCAGAAACGAGCTGAGGAAGAGTTACGTAACGCCGTGTCAGCGCTCGTCTCCGCAACAAGTCTCAGACCTGAGCGGCCGCCGGTGTGTGTGTGTGTGTGTGTGTGTGTGTGTGTGTGTCTGTGTGTCTGTGTGTGCGTGCGTGCGTGCGTGTGTGTGTGTGCGTGCGTGTGTGTGTGTGTGTGTGTGTCTGTGTGTGTGTGCGTGCGTGCGTGTGCGCGTGTGTTTGGTTCTTGGAAAACAGGAGAGGATGCGCTCTGATTGCTGTCTCCATGGCAACTGCATCTTCTTCCTCATCTGTCTGCCGCTCTCATTTTCTTCCACGCTGTGTCTTTACACATTTATTTTATTTTTTTATTTTTTTTATCACAATCTCACAAACACACTCATCCACGTGTGTCTTCCTTCATTCTTGGATCAAAGCTAAACTTACACACACACACACACACACACACACACACACACACATACACACACACACACACACATACACACACACACACACACACACACACACACACACACACACACACACACAGACACACACATACACACACACACACACACATACACACACACACACACACACATACACACACACACACACACATACACACACACACACACACACACACACACACACACACATTTACCTTCATGTTTGCACGGCTCGTTGGTTTGATGAAGAAAACGTGCGACATCTGAACACGCAGTCGACGAACCGCACGACATTTCAGAGTTTTGTGTGACGAGCGAAGCAGATGAAACTTTATTTTTGGTCTTTTTGTCCTCAAATATTTAAATAAAACCGCCAACGACGGGTTGATTTCAAACTAATATAAGACACAGAATAGTTCATCCGCTAAACATTTCCAGAATACGATGGTGTTACTTCACGTTTATTAATTTCAGTTCAGATTCTGGTTGATATTTGAGTTATTTTTAATCTCTGGTCACTGTTGATTTTATAGCAGTTGGCGTGTGAAATAACAAACTGGTTTTTACATAATCTGTTCTGTTAATTTGACATTTTTAATAGCAACAACATCCTCGTATTTCATGATTCATGCACCTTGTTTTTGTATAAATTTAAATGCAGCCGCCTCCTGTTGGCATTTTACAGCCTTTATATATTTGTTTCTGGATATACTAGATATTGCAGGTGTGTGTGTGGGTGGGTAATGTGAGTCACTATGGTGGAGAATCCCACACTCCTCCTTCCTCCCTCCTCCTCCATCATCATCATCATCATCATCATCATCATCCCTGCAACCTGACAAAGAGGTTAGAAAACAGGAGGTGTCACTCTGCAGCATTTCCTGCTCCCTCAAAGACAAACTGAGCAGAACAAAGATCTATTAAAGATCCTGTGACCGTGAAGTCAGTGACCGTTAACACGCCACCAAAAAGCTCCTCGTGGTCACTTTGCTGTGGAAAACCTCCCTCCATGTGTGAGATTAGGTTTTCATTTATTTTCAGATGGAGGTCTTTTTGTTCCTAAATCACTCGCCGCGTCGTTTCCTGCTCCGCTTTCATCTCCGTCACGACTTTGAACTCTATTCGACCTTTCCTTCTCTCGCGGCTTCGAGACATTCGAGTGTTTGTAAAGAGAAAATGTATAAATATATATTTATATTTCTGTCTCTTTCGTTGTGTTCTCGTTTCAGAAAGTCAGCGAGAAGGTTGGAGGGGCGGAAGGAACCAAGCTCGATGAAGACTTCAAAGAAATGGAAAAGGTCATTTTACCTTTTTCTGTACAATATTTACACAAAATATATTAAAAAAAATTAACTTGCAGAAACATTTTACCAAAAATTAAAAGCCCTCGAGTGTTTCAGAAACCCTTCATTTCTTAGGTTCGTATTTATTTATTTCTTTTAGGCTTTTATTGAGATATTTGCAGGAATTTCACTGAAATTGAACACTTTAGATGAGTCACCCAGAACAAATGTTAAAAAAAAAAATCATGATTGTTTTGTTGAATCTATTAAATTAAAGCGTTATTTAAACTTGACATTGTAGGAACAGTAGTTACACAACTTCAGAAATGAGGTACAAGTGACAGGAAGTTACTGGTCACGACCAAGAAAAAGTCGTGTTTCACCATTTTCACAGAACCATGCTAGCTGTTTCCTCCTGTTTACAGTCTTTGTGCTAAGCTAAGCTAACCGGCTTTGTTTCAAACAACCAAATATAAGTTTACATCTATCTAAAACTATTTTTTTTTTTTGACATTAATTTCTCGATTTAAATATCTCAAAGTAGCTCCAGGTTTTATTCATGATTTTCCTGGGGTGTTTTGTGTTTTTTGTCTGCAGAAGGTGGACGTCACCAGCAGGGCGGTGCTGGACATCATGACCAAAACAACAGAGTACCTGCAGCCGAACCCAGGTAGAAAAACACGCAACATGCAGCCCAAAACCAACCGCGGTGTTTACGCGGTCGCTCCTAATCACAACCCCTGCTTCTTTAAAGCGTCCAGAGCCAAGCTGAGTATGATCAGCACCATGTCCAAGATCCGCGGGCAGGATAAAGGACCGGGCTACCCGCAGGCTGAGAGCGTGCTGGGAGACGCCATGTTGAAGTTTGGACGGGAGTTAGGAGAGGAGTCGTGCTTCGGTACGTGGGAACGTAGACGGGATGTTGAAGAGCTCCAGCAGGTTGACGATGATGTCGTTGAACACCGAGCCACCTCGTGCTAGCTGAAGGGCCGACTCATATTAATGCGAACTAAAACTGGCATCGATGGGAATAATGCAACATTATCGTTGCTGTTTTCTCGTTCATCCACATGAATATTATATTCCCTTAAAATAGTGACTGCATTTATTTCTAATTCGCTCTGTTTTGAAAAGAATCATTTGTTATGTTTTATTAGTACAGAGCCTGGTTTTGATCTGCTCCCGTTTGCCCTGTTGAAGCTGCTGCTCTTCATACAAGCTCAACACTTCCTGTTTACAGGAGGCAAATATAGGGGTTTGAAATAGGTAGACATTTTGGACGTCACTCATTCGCCATAAAGTTGCTTATTAAGATTTTTTTTAAAAAAAAAAGGTCAAATTCTCGTTTCTTTAACATTCATAAATGACTTTGTGAGTCCGTAATTGAAAATCATTAGTATCAAAGTTTCGGAGCGTTTCAGTCCACCAGACGTATCGAACACAATGGAAAGACCGACTCTACTCTGATACACCTGGAAATCCTTTCTTCCATTCATTCGACTTATTTTACCTCCATCTTACTGTTTCTCAATCTATTCTGGCTAAATGTCCTTCTTTAGCCCGCTTACTCTCTTCTCCCTTCGTTCCGTCTTCCAGGCGTGGCGCTCATCGATGCCGGCGAGTCGATGAAGGAGCTCGGAGAGGTGAAGGACGCTCTGGACATGGAGGTCAAACAGAACTTCATTGACCCGCTGCAGAACCTCCACGACAAAGACCTCAAAGAGATTCAGGTGAGTAAACACCGGAAATAATCCTGAATGTGCTCCATGTGTATAAATGGAAACGAGGATTTCTGTGTCAAAGCTTACTAGATACCAACATACGTCCATGGAGGGTAACGTGGTCTCTAAAGCCATTTATTTCCCAGCTTCCTCTCCTGATATTTTTCCTCCTGCAATGCAGCATCATTTGAAGAAGATGGAGGGCCGCCGTCTCGACTTCGACTACAAGAAGAAGCGTCAGGGGAAAGTCCAGGACGATGAAATCAAACAGGCGCTGGAGAAGTTCGACGAGAGCAAAGAGATCGCAGAGCAGAGCATGTTTAACCTGCTGGAGAGCGACGTAAGGACAAATCTGGGTGATTTATCAGCCCGATTATGCGTTAGAGGTTCAACTGAATGATGAAATGCAAATTTGTGGTCGGAGAAAGATTCAGAAGAACTCGAAAAAAAGGCGACAAAAGCACTCGAAAAGCAATCGGAAACGGAAAAACAAATTACTTTATGCAAAACCGCAGTTTGTACACCACCACCACAAATCTGGAATCAAACATGGGTCAGATATTGACATCTTTCTCTCGTTGCTATAGTTACACATTTTCAGCAGGATCGCAGCATGTTCAAAACTGCGATGGAAAAACAAAGACCAGCGATCCTGTTCCACGCTGTGCCGAGCCAGAACCCGGCCCAGCATGGGAGCGGAGGAACGGGGGAAATAAAAAGGTGTGTGTGTTGCAGATAGAGCAGGTGAGCCAGCTGGCAGCGTTGGTCCAAGCCCAGCTGGAGTACCACAGCCGCTCCGCAGAAATCCTACAACAGCTCTCCAGCAAGATGGAGGACAGGTATCGATCTGTCCAGCCCACCTACGGCAAAAATAAGGCAGTAAAAAATAGAGCAGCGTGGGAAGTTAAATCTTGTGTGTGTCGGGCCTTTTTTTTTTTTATTTCAGGATAAAAGAAGTGTCCAATAAACCGAGGAAGGAGTACAATCCCAAACCCAGGATGACCCTGGAGCTGCTGCCCCCCAGCGAGAGCCACAACGGAGGGATACACTCCGCCAAATCCCCCGGACGATCGCCAGGTAGACGCCGGAGTTAGAACCCCGAACGGTGGAAAGTCAGAGTAGTTTCAGATCTGTTGTCGGGGAATTCTTGCAACAACCGGGCAGTAAAAGAAGGAGATATCTGTACTTGAGGGAGTTTCGTAAAGACAGCACGCAATTAAAGCCTCTTAAAGGACTCAACATATCTTTGAAGATACTGCGTTTTTCGTCTCTTGGCGTCACGACATACAGTACCAGTGGAAAATTTGTTTTCATCTTTATTTAAGATATCGAAATTATGAGGTGAGATCAAAAAAGGCCCGAGACTGTACCTATTGATTTCACCACGGACCTGAAAGTTGAGCAGAGAGCGCCGACCAAACTTTGTGTCACCGAATGTTTTTCCCTCCGACGCCTCAGAAGGTCCCGGTGGAACTCGGCGTTGACAGTCTGACTCTGGGGGACGAATTCAGCTTTATCGAATTTGACATTTATTGAATTTGACAAATTCAGCTTTATTGCCGTAGATGTTGAACATTTACAGAGTTTGACCCAAAATCTGATGTTGTCTGTGATCTTTGGACCCTTAGGAACCAGTGCTTTATAAACAGCAATGATTCTGTGGTGGAAATCACTGCATGGGCTCAGGAACACTTGGCTGTGAGCTGGCATTAAAGATTTCCTGTTTCTCTGCACAAGTTTTAGGTCCGTGGTGAAATCACAAATGTTCACGTACCAGCGGTCACGTTAACGTCAGGTGCTGATATGCAACTTGGAAAAAGTTAACTGGTGACATTTCTTTCTCCTTAATGAGATCACCAGTCGTGTTGCGTCATCAAACAGCACCATTCAACTACTCTAGTGATCCATATCTTGGCAAGAACCACTCCGCTCCATGAAAACAAACAACAGTCCTTCATCACTTCGTCATAAATAGGTTTGACAGACCGCGAGTGACTCAAAAAGACGGAAACTGACTGCATACTTTTGGTTTGCGTCCTCTCAGCGCCCATGGACCAGCCATGTTGCCGAGCGCTCTACGACTTCGAGCCAGAGAACGAGGGCGAGCTGGGCTTCAAAGAGGGCGACGTCATCACCCTGACCAATCAGATCGACGACAACTGGTACGAGGGCATGATCAACGGCCAGTCGGGCTTCTTCCCCATCAACTACGTGGATATCCTGGTGCCGCTCCCTCATTAGGTCCCGTCAGCGACCCGGGCCTTTCCCCTCGACCAAATCCAGACACCCCGAAAAACAGCCTGAATTTGCATAAACAACCAAACCACGCCCTCCTCCTCCTCCTCCTCCTCCTCCTTCTTCTTCTTCTTCTTCTTCTTCTTCTGTGCTTCTGTGCGATTCTGCTTTCACAAAACGGACCGAAAACGAGAGGGAAGCCGGCGTTGGATTGGACGGACGGACGGACGGATGGACGGACGGACGGAGGCAGCGGGCCGGTGATTAGAGAAGAAGAGCGGAGAGGAGGAACAGCGCGACAGTCGCAGAAAGAGACGAGGAGGCAAACGGCGTGTTTCACGGCGCGGAGCTCGGCCGGGCGGCGCCGGATACCCGTGAGGCTTCGGAGATTTCCCTGAATAAGACGCGGTGTCCATGTACGTGCATGTGTGTGTCTGTGTGTGCGTTTCGACCTCGTATTATGATCGAGACACCACGAAGTCTTGCTCGTCGGTTTTAAAGCGGCCGGCAGCTTTTTTTGTGACACCGTCTTCTTCCTCTCTTTCCTACTTTTCTTGTCGTCTTTCTCTAAAAGTAATTCTGTCTTTTCTACCTTGACTTGCCTTGTTGTGCTTTTCTCTGACTCTAGATTTATCAGCAACGGTCTTCCCCACTTTCTATCTTTCTACCTTTCTCTCTCTTTGTACCTTCGTCGGCTAACACTGCCTTTAAGCATGGCTCCGATACTCGACCGACCTCCGACCCGCGACCCGGAGCTACCGCCGGTCACCCGACCCTTTTATGTTTGAGTACATCTCGACCTCTTTCGAGCTCTTCTTGCAACTTACTCTGCTTTTCTCAGAGTCTGCATACGATTTCCAGTTCGGTGGCTGAATGCATGAAGCGGCCGAAACTCAAATTTGAGCGATAAGACACGGGAGAGATTCAGGTTTCAGGAGAGCATCGCTGGATTAAAGCTGTATCTGCAATAAGTGGATTTTTTTCAAGGGTGAAAAATAGTCTCTTGGTTTGTAATGAGAATTTCTAGCAGTGTTTCGAAGATTTGAGGGTCAGGAAACTCATTCAACACATCTCAAAAGCAGTTCTATTCATGTGTTCATGAAAAGGAAACCTTGGCGTCACGACGGCGGCGATTTGCCGCCACAACCAGCACAGGACGGTCGTACCGAACAGAACCGTCACCGGGTCGGTGAATTGATGAGCCTTTGATTCTTACAGTATCCGTAGAGGAAAAGATGCTTGTTTTTTCTCTGCGTACTCTTCTAAGTTTTCCATTCACAGTGTTTTTGTGTGTACTGTGTGGAACAGGTGCTCGCTGGTTTGTCTAATCTGTGACTTTTGCATGCAGGACTGCGTGAACAGTGGTAGCCGTTCGAAAATTCCTGTTTTAAGAAGCTATATTTACATTTCTGATGCTCACAACCCTTCAGTGGTGGATTGCTGCCTTGCTGAAGGACACGGAGTAGTTGACGGACATCCCTGTCCAACTACCTATTCCGTCATTTAAGATTTCATCTTTAGTGTTGTTGAGGCTTCAGATTATCCGACGTGTCCACGAAACATTCCGCCGTCGACAGAAAGTTTCTGAAAATGAGAAAGTTTGGGAGCGTTCCTCTCATCTCTTAACGCTTTACACATTTCCAGAAACGAGCTTTTGGAACATTTTTCGATGGTACACGTCGTCAACATCAGTATTAAGCTGTATTCACATTCCAGACGGTTCTGAAACACGTCGTTAAATTGGAGAACCCTTTGGAAGTTTCTAGAGTCTCGGTGACGTTCACTTTGTAAACAACGTCGTCGTACTTCTGGGCATCATCAGAACATTTTAGAAAAATCAGATATCCTGTACGGGACTTTTCTTTAACAGTTGTTGGGACAATGCATGAATCATATTTGAATGCTGTCAGCCGTGCTGGTTCCCCAGAGGATGCATCGCATCGGTTCATGGCTCTAACTGTTACTCCACCAGCGCGCACGTCTGTACCGGCAGTATTCAGAAGTCTGACAAAGACCTCGTGAACAAGGTGGATGTTATTTATTGTAAAAGGCTCTTTAATAACACGACTGTTTATCGGTGATTAAAGGTGAACGGAGAGTGAAAGAACGACCTTTTATTGACCTGCAGCTGTTCGCAGAAAACCTTTTTTGATACACGTTTTAAGGACGCAGCTTTGGGACTCGTCTCCAGCTACAAGACGAGTTTGCAAGTAGTTTAACACGCAGATGTGGATTTGTTTAATGCTGCTTCAACACCTTCCTCTTTTGGTCCTAACCTTCAGATTTTTGGAGAATCGAACCGAAATATCAGGTGTGTAAGAAGCCAATAATCCGGACCGCAGGACCAAAAGTTCGGTTCTGTCGGTCCGAATCAAACTGAACCGTCGTTCGGTTTGTTTCCAGTGAAAACACTTTTTGGATGGTTCAGAATTTTGACCCGATTTACAGAAAATTAAGTCACGTTGTCTCCAATTAAACACCGGAAGAAGAAAAAGAACCGGAATAGACGTAAAGATGAGCCGAGGTCGCACGTGGCGATCCGACAGAAGGGAGGTCGCCGTGATAGAAGCATCGCGGCGACGAAATGCGTCTGTTGGTTCGTTTTCTCGATTGAAACGGAAAAAGGCGACTCGCTGGATTAACGCGCAAAACAAATGTTGACGAGCGGGAGACGCACGTCGGTGACAACGACCAGATGGAGTCTCGTCACGCAAAACTTCCACGTAAAACCAAAACTAATCCGATGAAAAACACCAACCGATGAAAAACACCAACCGATGAAAAACACCAACCGATGAAAAACACCAACCGATGAAAAACACCAACCGATGAAAAACACCAACCGATGAAAAACACCAGCCGATGAAAAACACCAACCGATGAAAAACACCAACCGATGAAAAACACCAGCCGATGAAAAACACCAACCGATGAAAAACACCAACCGATGAAAAACACCAACCGATGAAAAACACCAACCGATGAAAAACACCAACCGATGAAAAACACCAGCCGATGAAAAACACCAACCGATGAAAAACACCAACCGATGAAAAACACCAACCGATGAAAAACACCAACCGATGAAAAACACCAGCCGATGAAAAACACCAACCGATGAAAAACACCAACCGATGAAAAACACCAACCGATGAAAAACACCAACCGATGAAAAACACCAGCCGATGAAAAACACCAACCGATGAAAAACACCAACCGATGAAAAACACCAACCGATGAAAAACACCAACCGATGAAAAACACCAACCGATGAAAAACACCAACCGATGAAAAACACCAACCGATGAAAAACACCAACCGATGAAAAACACCAACCGATGAAAAACACCAGCCGATGAAAAACACCAGCCGATGAAAAACACCAACCGATGAAAAACACCAACCGATGAAAAACACCAACCGATGAAAAACACCAGCCGATGAAAAACACCAACCGATGAAAAACACCAACCGATGAAAAACACCAACCGATGAAAAACACCAACCGATGAAAAACACCAACCGATGAAAAACACCAACCGATGAAAAACACCAACCTCCGTCTGGAAACTCCCGTCGATTTGGACGGAGATCTTCCTCTCCACAGGGAGCTGAAGTCACTCCCTCCTTTTCTATCATTTACCATGCTGATGTTTTCAAACTTAAATATTTGATGCTTCGGCTTCAATCTAAAACAAAAAAGCTGAAAGACTTTGTTTAATTCAGACATTATTTATTACGTCGTCAAATATCGGCAGGAATCTTTGCTAGCATGGCTAATGCTACCAGGCTAACAGCTAGCCTTTGGCTTCACATTCCCGTTCTTGTGTTTTGGTGACGTTGAGCAGAACAAGTATTTAGTGCCTGAACACTGAATACCTCATATTTCATGTGACGTGATATAAAAACAAAGAGAAAAAGTATTCACATTTATTTGACACACAATTTAAACGGTTTTGCCCGCCGCCTTCGTTCACGTTTTTTTTAACTCTTTAAAATAATACGATCGTTACCGTCGCTAAGTTCAATGAGCAAAGATTTAACCTGGAGTTGAACTCTTTACTCTGTTTAAACCAAAATCTTTAGGATTATGATTTTTATTTTCTTTTTTTTTTTTTATGGATCTGCGAGTAAACAACCGTGATATATGATTTATATCTGAGATCAGCAAATGCTCATAATTCATTTCATCTGTTATAAATAAAGCTCCAGAAGTCTTCTCTGAATTTATGAAGGACCTGTTGGTGTTGTGTCACAGATGCTACTGTAGCTGCTTCGCTAAGTCAAAAAAATCAAATATAAAAAAACAAAAAAAACACAAAATGAGAACTTGAAGAGTAAACTATTATTTTATGAAATGTTTGGAGGGTAGTTTAAAGCTATAATACTGTTTTTGGGCACAAATAATAATAAAAATGGAGAAAAACAAAATCCAGTTTGAAGCTGGTCGATATCAACAAATAAACTGAATCCAAATGCAATAAATTCAGATGGACTAATAAAATCTAATGTTTCAATAAGAGGAAGAGGTGAATCTCTTCTGATGCCAAAGCACATGTGTGACAACAACAATACAATCAGGAAGTAAAACGAATCTAGTTTCCTCTGACGAGCTGGTTTGGAGCACAACGACATTCAGTGTTTCCTTTTTCCAACTATTTTTTGGGACTTTCTTTATTTGGTCTGAGCTCTGGTGTCCGAACACGTCTGAGTCCGCCTGTGGAACAAGTCTGTGAGCTGCATGCAACTGAACCGCTGATGGTTTTCTTAAAAAATATATATATATTAAAAAGAAAAGAGGTAGCTCTTTGTCGTGGTGGCTTTTTACTCACGATGCAACCGCTCATCTGCAGTTTCTATTGTTTAACCTCCGTATTGTTTTTGTTTTTTTTACCTACTTCAGCTATATTCATATAGAACTCTTTTTCAACTTACAAAGTGCTTTAAGATTTATTTTTTTTCTTGAATGTTTTTATTTATTTCCCATTTTGTCTTTTGTGTTTTGTTTTTCTTTCTTTTCTGATTTGCCCTCATATGGCGACATGTATTCTAACCTCAATGAGGGACTTGTACTGTGTTAAATCCTCCATTTCCTTAACGGGAGTCGGACCTCGGCCACGTTACCCGCCCGGCTTCAGTTGCGACGCCGCTCTGCAGCCTGAAATGTTCCCCGTCGTCGGTCTTTCCTCAGCGGCTCGGCAGCTCCGGAGGCAGAATTCATCTCGTAAATTTGAAGCTACAGACAGTTAGCTTAGCTTAGCACAAAGAAACTACTGGCATTGCTCTGTCCAAAGAAAGCAGCAACCCGCCGCGACGTCGCCCATCGGTTTGTGAACTGCCATTTATATTATTTGGAGCCAGAAGCGACCGTATTTGGACGAGCTGGTGAAGATGGGAACACTATGCCCCGCCCACCTATCCCGGCAGCCACGCCCCCAAACATAGCTGTGTTTGAGTCCAGAGCACTGGTCAGGAGTTGATCTGATGACACCATGATGACTTGTGCAAAACATTTACTGACTTCAGGAGAGAAGTTGATGCTTTTTCAATGGGAGTCTATTGGAGCCCCTAGTGGCCCTCAGAGGTACTGATTTTGTTGGGGGGGTTTGTAATAATGTGGCCTTGGTCTGAGCTGTTGGCTGTGTTACATCATAATAAGACTGTATGCCTTGTGGCTGTATGAAACAGCCCTCTACCTATGGAGCCTGCCGTCCTCTGGTGAGCTACATGTGTGTGTGTGTACACACCTTGTTGCTATTTATTTATGTACTGTACGTATTCATTTAGTTATTTATTTATTCCTGCGTCCTATTTATTGGTCGGGCACCTGTGGTGTATTTGACAGTCGTCAATACATTGGTGTGTGATGTGTGTGTGGGGGGGATATGTGGGTTGGAAAAAACCTAGCTGTGATACTAACTGTTGCTCTCCTCGTATTGGACAATGATGTAATCTAAGACCACCGTATGTATAACTGCTTGAACTACGATGTAATGACAATAAAGAAAATAACTCTGACACGTTGCAGAAGACGCTGCAGATGACGACGACAGTCCAGTCTGTCGCCACGGGTAGATATACGAGAGCTGCAGCAACCCCTGGCTGTACAAACCTGGAAACGCATTAACCAACCAGCCAGACTTTTAATCTGAAATCCTACATGTACTCGATTATTCAATGTGATTCCAGATTAGAAATGAACTTTAAATCTGGACCTCACATAATCATAAATAAGGTTGTTGTTTTTTTCATTTAAGTGCTGCTTTCTTTCTAAAACAAATTGTTTATTTGATCTACAACTTTTTAAATCTGGAAAATGTTGTTTGATTAGCTGATCGACAAAGAAATGAATTTTTAACAGTTTTGATGATCTATTTATCTTTTTGATGCATTTTTTAATGAACAATTAAGAAGAAATCTTAACAGAGTTGGGATGCATCACAATAGTGTAACCATATAACATGGTTAAATTTTTATTTCTGGTGTTTGATTGCATTTTTATAGTTTGCAAAAACTAATATGTTAAATATTAACATAATATAAAGAATATAATATAAATAATAGTATGGATGTATCTTAAATAATGTAACTATAACGGAATTATTATTATAAACTCCAAACTTTCAGGATGTCGTTACTTATAATTAATACCGAATTATCTATGATGGATATTAGTCATGAACTGTTTTTGCTGTCTGCAGTGATGTTAAGTGGCCGCCAGAGGCGCTGCGGAGTCCTGTTTCCCTCATACAGTCCCTTGTTTCCCTCCTTTTACTGATCAACATCTGATGCTTTCAATTTCTCCGTATAAAATCGGAATTTACATTTCAAAGCAGAAATAAATGCAAATTATCTGGCGAAACCAAAAGAATGAAAACAATTGAAACGGTAACCTCACTGCCTGTTTAATTAACATCACAAATCAAGCATTTGTTAGCGTGAAGGAGGGAAAAGTCACGTTAACTTTTGACATGTAGGAAAGTTTAACAACTCAAATCATTGGACTAAAAATATTGTTCAGTTTAACAGTGCAAGGTTTAATTAAGAGTTGAAATAAATAAAAAAATATATATTCAAAACATTGTAAAACATTTTAAATGTAACATTATAAAAAAAAAAAATAAAAAAAAATAAAAAAAAATCGAATAATTAGGTTTCAAGGGAGTTTTGTGATAATGCCATATGTTCTATATATATATATATATTTATATATATATATATATCGTCGTTAGTAAAAATATATATATAATTTTAAAGTCGTATTTTTTAATTAACAGTACTTACTCGTCAATTTGTGGTGTGAATCTTATAAATCTGATACTTTTCAGGGCATTTAAACGCACCAAACTGCCTGACCCACTTTTCACACGCCGCGAGGACGAGTCAAGTTACACATTAAAAAATAAGAGTACCGGAAGTTAAATGTATGTCCTTCAAAATAAAGCTACAAGTCAGAACACCCCCGTACACACGAAACGGATCCTTCACATGAGAAACTGAACGCGTCTGAAAAGATCAACAGTTCTTCTGCGTTCATTCGGTGTGAAATTGCAGTATTTCGTTTTGGAAGACGTCTCATCTGCACTTCCGGTGTCCTCGCGATGCTTTTATTTTGAAGGAATCCCCCGGAAGGTCGCGCGCTTTCTGCTCCGTCGGACTTCACAAGCGTTTCCTCGTGTTGATGCTGAAGAGAGGACCGAGGAGCGACGAGACGTTTCCATCGCAGAGACACGAACTCAGGCGGCACCCCCCAAAACGAAGCAGCGGAAAATGGACATGAAGAAGAGGGTCTCCCTGGAGCTGAGGCACCGGTCGCCCACGGAGGTAAGCTGCCCGGTTTGGGGCTCGTGTTGATCGGCGTAAGCTTGACGACCCGGCCGGAGAAGGGACGAAGGAGGAGGGGTGGTGGCGAGCACATGGCAGCGGCTCTCCGGGAGGAGAAGTCCCCGAAATGGGCTTTTCTTTCTCCAGTTTCCCGCCGAGCTCGTTAAAAGTGAAACCCGGTTTGATTCGGTGCGTTTTTACCGTTTCTCCGTGAACAGCTCCGTCACGCAGCTGTTCACCGCCTCGCTCTTATTCGGGGGTTTTCACTCGCGTCTCGTTCCTTTAAACTCTCGATTTCTGTCCCGGACGGTGAAAACTGTAAAAACTCCGGTTGAGGAGGACCTCGGTGAAAACACGGACACGCGCACCGAGCGGAGCTCCGCGTCGCGTGGGGTCCGGCTAATCCCCGCAGACACGTTACAGACGGAGAGCAACGCGTCGGGACTCGTTCACAAACTACGACTTTTCACACGTAAACGTTAATATTCCGCGTTTTATTGTTTCCTGAAGACCAAACTTTGACCTGCGGTGAAGCGACACCGTTTGAAACGTCGGACGGTTTGATGTTTGTGTTCAGCAGGAAACGCAGTTCAGTTTGTTGATTTAGTTTCTCTGACCCGGTAAAGTGTGAACATCCCGCGCCGTCGACCTTTACCTTCACAATGGTCAATTTACACGTTTTAAAACTCTAAATTACGCTTTTTTTTTTTGTGCCATCGGGGTTTTTTTGTCCGTTTTTTTTACTATCGCGTCTCCAGGTGATAGTCGGACCCCGTGTCCATAACGTGCTAAGGGCGCGCAGCCCAGCTGTGTGCTCGCGCTGGCTCGATGAAACCAGCTCGTTCCTGCCGTTGTTGTTTCGTTACAGTCGCTTTACATGAACTTTAAAAACCACTCTGCAACCAGGTTGTTTTTACAGTTTATCGCCAGTGGCGGGAATAAGAGCGCAGGGCTAACACGCAGCTAGTAGCAGGCGAGCTAACTTAGCAGCGTCACGTGCGTGCGTGTGTGTGTGTGTGTGGGGAGTTTACAAACAGAATCCCGACCCGGGATCCGTTCCAACACAAAACTCCTCTTCACTGAGATGCGTCCTAATTGTTTGTCCCCTTGAATTCTGTCCATTATTGTCTTCTTGTGTCTTCATGGATTTACATAAAACAAACCTGAGTGGGATCACAGAACTTTACAAACTCTTTCAGAGACGGAAATATACACATTAAAACAGTACAACAGGAACCGTTTCATTCATGAAGTAAATAGTCAATTAAAATGTTTTTTTATATAAATATATATATATATATATATATCTGTGATGTCATGGCTTGAATTTAGTCTCCTTTAAACAAAAAAGTTGAAGTTTTTCTTTCCTTTTTTTGTCCATTTATCAATCAAAAACACTTTTACTATTGTATAGATAAAAATATCCACACTTACCAGCTAAAACCAGCAAATTTCTGAACCGAAGTCATTTCTAACCAGTACAGTTGTCATGGTGAACCGCTGGCTCATCTGGACCTCCAGGCAGAGCTCGGTGGAGTGAAATGACTGTTTGAATTATTCATATCGACCCCATCACCACCACCACCACCACCACCATCAAATCAAGAAATGAAACGTCGCTCCGTGTTGTAGCTCTGAAACAGTAAAAAAAAAAGATGCCAACAGCAGCTTGAAAGTTATTTATTTAAAAAAAGAATTATATTATCCAATTAATTAGTTGATGGACAGACAATTAATGGCCAACTATTTTCATAATATATATATGAAAAATGCCCCAATTCTCAGATTTTTAGGTTCAAAAATTTGAATTTTCTAGTTCCTTTAGTCATCTGTGATGATAAACAGAATTTTATGTTTGTTTGTTGACAAAACGAGACATATTAGGTTGTATTTTAGACTTTAGGAAACACCGGTCCACATTGTTCAAACAACTAATCGATTCATGGAGGAAATAATTTACAAATTATCAATAAAGGGAAAAAAGAAAACCTTAGTTGAAGCTCTATTGTTGACTTTTATCTTGTTTTTTTAGGTCCAGGAGCTGGTTCTGGACAACTGTCGCTCCACTGAAGGAAAGATCGAAGGAATCACAGAAGAGTTCTCCAACCTGGAGCTGCTGAGCCTCATCAACGTCGGCCTGACCAGCGTCGGAGACATCCCCAAACTGGACAAACTGAAGAAGGTGAGCGGGACGGACGCGCAGACACAACCGGCTCTCATTCAATATAATAATAACTAATAACCTGCGTTATTCAGGCTTCAACAGATCCTGAAAGGAGCTCAACCATGTGTCCGCAAATGTCCGATTACTGTGGAAAGTTTTCCTGTATTTGTCTTTGTTCTCGCCGGTGTTTCATTGTGAGCCGTGTTCGTCATAAAGTCGGAGTTGAACTATATTAATATAAATGTTTCATGAACACATGGAGACAGAAACTCTGGTTCACCTCGTTGTGTCCCGACACTTTCCAAACAAATGTACAACACATTTTCTGGTTCCAGCTTCTTAAAGGTTGTTTTAAAGCACAAATAGTGGGAAAAAAATGACAATAAATTGCCAATTTTTTTTGTTTTTCTGTCACGTATGCTAGAAAAGCTAAAACAGTCAATCAATTCATCAATTGACAGAAAAGCAATCTGCTGCAATTTTGATAACTAATCCTTTAAGTTTTTTTGTTTTTTTTTAAACAAGACATTTGAAGACGTCACTTTCATTTCTTTTAAATATAAAATAACTGAAAAACTACGTGTCAGATTCATCGTTACAGAAAATAATGGTTAGTTTCAGCCGTGTGACCGTTAACGCAAAATCTTTGGGATTGAAGCCGAGTTCCTGATAAAAGAAGCAGCTTGAAGATTATTATAACGGACATAAAGCTGCTGAAACTCAAAGATATGAAACATATTCCCGTATATCGAGTGAAGAGCCTTGTGTTGTTTCTGTTTGTGTGCAGCTGGAGCTGAGCGACAACAGGATATCGGGCGGTCTGGAGCTGCTGGCGGAGCGGCTGGTGAACCTAACGCACCTCAACCTCAGCGGGAACAAGTTCAAAGACATCAGCACCCTGGAGCCGCTGGTGGGTGGAGCCAACGTGATGTCATCATTACGAGCCTCCAACTGAAAAACATTAGCGTCGCCGCAGGTCTTAAAAGTCGTGAACGCAGCAGAAACCCCGACCAGGCGATAAATAATCCCTCCGTTTTTAACCGTTAACATTTTGTTTGTTTGTTTCAAAACGGTTACGTTAATAGAAATGTTTATGTGAGAAACCTGAAGGGAAATGTGACATTCAGAAAGTATTATCGACTTTTATTTTCTGCTTGAATGAGGTGGAAAACAGACCTGACCGGGGAATTGGCGCCACCTGCTGGTCGTCTGTCGACGATCGAGACACACATGAATTTGTCCTTCCTGCAAATTCGGTAGATAGAAATGGGAACAGATTAAATTTCAGTCCTCACCTTGTCGTTGTTTTTCCGACCCTCCAGAAAAAGCTGCCTCAGCTGAAGAGTCTGGACCTGTTCAACTGTGAGGTCACCAACCTGGCCGACTACCGGGAGTCCATCTTCAAGCTCCTCCCCCAGCTCACCTACCTGGACGGATACGACATCGACGACTGCGAGGCGTCCGACTCCGACGGCGAGGGAGACGGCGTCGACGAAGACGAAGAAGGTTCGACGGCAGGAGAGAAAAAAACAAAAACACGACTGAAGTGGAAAAAAACCAACGAGTGAATACGAGCGAGGTCTGAAAGTTGTTTTTGTTCGTTCAGAAGGAGAGTCGGAGGACTTCGAGGAGGAGGAAGAGGAGGATGAGGAAGACGTGGTGGCTGAGGAAGACGACGACAGCGGTGACGACACCGGTGACGAAGAAGTGAGTCTGAAGACAAAATGTCTCTTTTAAAAAGGACAAGTGACGATTAATGAAATAATAACCGACAGATGATGACGTCATGATTGATTCTTCTTCTTCGCTGGTTTTCTGCGGTTGCTGAACTCGTGTTTCCTTCCAAGACTCCGTTTTGTGGACGATGATGTTTTTTATTATTATAATAATGATATTAATAATAATAATAATAATGATTTGTGAAGCCGTGTGGAAAAATGTCACCGAGCTGCTATTTTCATTGGAAGTTTGGCTTTGAAGCTTCGACAACCAGCTGGTGTTTGTTTCTGCAGGACGGAGAGGTGAACGGAGACGTGGACAGCGAGGATGACGAAGAGGACGAGGAAGACGAGGACGATGACGGTGAGCACATCCTTCGTCTCCGTGAAGAAAACCTCAACTTCACTTTTTGAACAAAACTATTTTCTGATGTTTAGACTTTCAGCCGACATGAAGAGTTCGAGTTCCTTAAAATATAAAATCCAGAAAAAAAATAAATGCAAATGTCCTGAATTAAAAAGAAGAATAAAAGTTCAGATAAAAGTAGAAACGGATAAAAAAGTGTTTGTTTAGAATCACTGACAATTCTTGTTACTCTGTTTGTTTATTAAAAACTTAACAACAGAAATAATTAAAATCCATGAATGGACTGATTGTTGGAGCTCCAGCTGGCTGCCAATAAATAAATCAGCTGTAACATTCAGTCATGTTGTTGTTGTTGTTGTTGTTGTTGTTAAAGCTCCTCCTTTTGGTTTCCTCTGCAGACGAGGATTCGTCTCCGGCCAAAGGAGAGAAGAGGAAGAGGGACCCTGAGGATGAGGATGATGAAGATGATGATTAAGGGCCCGCAGAGGCTCCTCTTGACTCCTCTGACCTCACCCCCCCCACCCCCACCACCAATGCTCGCCCTGCTCCTATTGACTCCCCCCCCCTCCCCCTCCCTGTCGCCCCCCTCTGGGCTGCGTCCCATTTCTGGACCCGGTCTCCTCCCGCCGCCTCCTCGTCAGCTCCTCACAGACTAAAAACATTTCCGTTAACTTCTGAGCTTCAAACATTTGATGATAAGTTTATCCCGTTCCTCTCTCACGTCTTGTTTACGGCAACACAGTTGGTTCAAACAAAAACATTGCCAGTTAAACAGTTTTTTTCCAAAAGTCTCGTTTTGTCCGACCAGCAGCCCAAAAAAAACCTAAAACCTTGAAAGTCAGCTGTCGTTCAAAAAAAAGAAATCTCAACATTTTAGACTCTGGAACTAAAAATAACCCGAAACAATCAAACCTGAAGATCCGACGTCACATCGAGACTATTTTGTTTTAATTTCATAAAAATATCTTCTAGGAAAGAAACTCTTCTTCCCTCAAAGTAAAATCAAACGTGCAGAAAGAATCTCTAGTAAGAAAAAAAATTTAATTTAATGTGATCGAGTCGTGTGTCTCCAGATTCCCACGCAGTTTGTGAGACATAAACGCATCACGAGTTCCTGAGGAGACGTTACCTTTTTCTAAAGTTTGTGTTATTTAGTGGTCCGTTTTTCTCTGTGAATCTGTAGTGGAAATCACCGCGTGGGCTCAGGAACACTTTTAAGATTACAAACTGTCTGCAGAGAAAAGTTCATCAGAACTGTTTTTGTTTTGTTTTTTTAACCGTAATTTTCCAACATCTCGTCGTCGTGTTGTAAAAAAACAGAATAAATCAGTGAATGAATCCGGTCGTGTCTGTGGAGGATTTAACAACGAGGGTTCGTGGGAGGAAAACGTTGGATAACCGTTGGATAACCAGCCCTCGACTCCTCCTTTCCCTCCTTCTGTCGTCCCCCCTCCTCCCCCCTCCCAATATCCCTCTGTGACATCATCACCCTGGGACAGAACCAGCAGCTCTGATGTCATCGTGCTTCAAACGAGCTCCGTGATGGGGAAAGAAACAACCCTCCTCCCGACCTCCCTTTCTCCCCGCAGCCGAGCGCTCAGGGCAAAACTGTCTTCTCTTTTCCTTTTTCTTTTTTTGCAAACAGAGCTTTTAAAAGAAATATTTTTTCAGATGAATTGTTTTTGTTTGGTTTTGTACGGTTGTCCGGGGAAACTCGTCTCCCTCCTGCTCCCTCCTCCTGCCTCTTTGCGTTTCTCTTCCTGCTCAGTACGGAGATCCAGTTGTTCCTTCACACTTAGACTGACTACTGAGGTTGTGTTCTTTTTTTTTTTTCTTTTTTTTTTTACTTTCTGTAAATTAAATAAAAAAACAAACAAAAAAAACCAAACACACACACAAAAAGGACTTTGTAAATAAAATCTTAACATTTTGCTCCTGGTGTCCGCTCTCCTTCCTTTTATCTCCAGCTTGTTGTTGGAAATATCAGTATCAGCTGACAGGAAGTTGCAGAATTGATGTCTTTAAATTGTGTTTATGGTCATGAAACTGGCTCAGTTCAGTAGTTTGTCCACCAGAGGGCAGCAGGTTCATGTTTCAAATGGAAAAATAACTTGGTTACTGCAGTTGTGCAACTTTATATATATATATGTTTATATATATATATATATTTATAAATATTCATCACAGTGATGTCTTCAAATACAATTTAAATGTGTTATTTTTCATGTGACCAAGAACCTTAAAAATAACTGATTTAAGTGGTGATTAATCTGTTATCAGATCAGCTTTAATTCAATTTAAATCTGCTAGAACCAAAATTATAACCTTATATTCAAATCAAGCGCATTTGTTTTGTCACTGAACCTGAATGTTAAAGCAGTTTTAATAGAAATAAAAGAGCAGGAGTTCTTCTGACCTTTGAAGTTGGTGGAGTTCAAAAGAAAAGAAAAATGAATCACTTATTTAGGTTTAATATTTATAAGTCGGCCCCAAAACAACACAGGAAGTCTGTTTGTTTAGACTCACTGAAAGTTCCTGCTGCTCTGGTTGTTTATTAAAAGCGTAACAATAAAAATAATTTATATATATTTAATGTATATCAGTGTTTTTATAAATGTTATTCATTGTTTAATTTGAGTGGAGTTATTCAGACTAATGTATCAAATTCGTGATCAATTCATCCAGAAAATAAGTTCAAATATATTGTGAATGTATAGTTTAACAGCACACCTCGTGAAACGGGTCCGCTGTCTTTCTCGCGAGATCTGATGGTTCTACGTTAAGTGTTCCGGGGAAGCGGGAGTTCTCGCGATACTTCAGAGCTGGTCCAAAGGTTTTTCCAGTGTGGTTTCCTTTCGGAACAACCAGAAGGTTAAAAGGTGGAAACCTGCTTTTTCTGCCGGTAAGAGATCCGGATGAACCTTCAAACTTCACACTACGGTCACTGATCATGTACTTTACGGCATGTGAAGCACTTTAAGATTGATTTTCTTGGCGGTTTTCCATCATGTCAACAAACGAGCGTTTCTTTTTAACATGGTCTTTTACTAATGTTTTTAATTTCCTCTACAATTGAACCTAAATATTTATTGAGCTTTGAACGGATCCAGCTGTTGCTGACTAAATGCTCAGGATGTAAAACGTTTATTGCTCTAGTTTAACTTTGTTTATTTGATTTTAAACAAGCAAAACCATTTCTACACATTGATTTAGAGGTCAAAGAACATCAGACCCTTATTGATGATGATGATGATGAAGATTATGGGGTCCGCAGACATCAGCTGATGTGTTCTGAGGAGGACGAAGATGAGGAGGACGAAGATGAGGACAAACGGCAGCCAGCTGCGGTTTCTGTCCAGAGAAGGAACATCTGGAAACGTCCAGAAAGAAGGAACGCTGCAGGTCGGACGGCCGGGCAGAGGTCAGATATTCTGTTCTGTTCTGTTCTGTTCTGTTCTGTTCTGTTCTGTTCTGTTCTGTTCTGTTCTGTTCTGTTCTATTCTATTCTGTTCTGTTCTGTTCTGTTCTATTCTGTTCTGTTCTGTTCTGTTCTGTTCTGTTCTGTTCTGTTCTATTCTGTTCTGTTCTGTTCTGTTCTATTCTATTCTGTTCTATTCTATTCTGTTCTGTTCTGTTCTGTTCTGTTCTATTCTGTTCTGTTCTGTTCTGTTCTGTTCTGTTCTGTTCTGTTCCGTTCCGTTCCGTTCCGTTCCGTTCCGTTCCGTTCCGTTCCGTTCCGTTCCGTTCCGTTCCGTTCTGTTCTATTCTATTCTATTCTGTTCTGTTCTGTTCTGTTCTGTTCTATTCTATTCTATTCTATTCTATTATATTCTATTCTATTCTATTCTATTTTACAACCCTTTTTCCATAAAAGTTGGGACGCTGTGTAAAATTTGATGACTTGCAGATCATGTAAACTCATATTTAATTGAAAAGAGACCAAAGACAACATATCAAATGTGGAAAATGTGACATGGTGTTCCTGATCCGTTGCCACGGTAACCCAGTTAGTTGTGAGATGTTCCACCAGGTGTATTTTTTTTGTTTTCTTCACCTTTACACAACTTTTCAAGTCTTTTTTTTTTTTTACGTCTGTCCCGACTTTGTTTCTGGACGTGTTGCTGCATCAAATCAAAACCAGACGAGCAGATAAAACAATAACCTCAGTTTGAACATTTGAGACGTTGTCTTCGGTCTCCTTTCAATTAAATGTGTTCCTCTGTGATTCATTCACATTTTACAGGCCGTTACAACTTCTTTAGAAAACCGGGTCGGAGTTACGCAAAAAAATACAAACAGGTGTTTGTGCAGTTACAGTGAAGACGAGCTTGTAGTGCAGGATTGTGTCGGGCTGACCCCCCCCCCCCCCCCCCTAACACCCCCCCCCCCCCCCCCCCCCCCCCCCCCATCTGACTCACCCTGACTTTACTTCCTGGAACATCTGGAACGTCCGTCTGACTCAGAATCTGCAGAGCGCTGAATAAACCAGATCCTTGGATTCACATCGCACGCAGATTTTCCTCTTTTTTACAAAACGCTGAATTTGTCCTGTGAGAGCAGAACCGTCGGGTCGAGAACCGTCGGGTTTGTCGGGTTCAGAACCGTCGGGTTCAGAACCGTCAGAAGTTCAGAAGAAGTATACAAAAATTTAAAACGGCTGGAAAAATTTAGTCTGCTTAACATGTTGTACAGAAAATTACAGAAAATGGGAAACATAAAAAGCAATATTTAAAACAAATAACATCATATGTCCACATTGTACATAAGTCGACAGCAAAGTGTGTTTGTGTACTTGAGTGTTCATGCGTGGCAGTGTGTAAGCATTTCCTGTGCTGGCAGATGATGCGAGTCGGGTCGAGAACCGTCGGGTCGAGAACCATCGGGTTGAGAACCGTCGGGTTCGTCAGGTTCAGAACTGTCGGGTTCAGAACCGTCAGGTCGAGAACCGTCGGGTGCAGAACCATCGAGTCGAGAACCGTCGGGTTCAGAACCGTCAGGTCGAGAACCGTCGGGTTCAGAACCGTCGGGTTGAGAACCGTCGGGTTCGTCGGGTTCAGAACCGTCGGGTTCAGAACCGTCAGGTCGAGAACCGTCGGGTGCAGAACCATCGGGTCGAGAACCGTCGGGTTCAGAACCATCAGGTTGAGAACCATTGGGTTCGTCGGGTTCAGAACCGTCAGGTCGAGAACCGTCAGGTGCAGAACCATCGGGTCGAGAACCGTCGGGTTCATAACCGTCAGGTCGAGAACCGTCGGGTTCAGAACCGTCGGGTTCAGAACCGTCGGGTCGAGAACCATCGGGTTCGTCAGGTTCAGAACCGTCGGGTTGAGAACCGTCGGGTCGAGAACCGTCGGGTTCGTCGGGTTCAGAACCGTCAGGTTGAGAACCGTCGGGTCGAGAACCGTCGTGTCGAGAACCGTCGTGTTCAGAACCGTCGGGTTCAGAACCGTTGGGTCGAGAACCGTCGGGTCGAGAACCGTCGGGTTCGTCGGGTTCAGAACCGTCAGGTTGAGAACCGTCGTGTCGAGAACCGTCGTGTTCAGAACCGTCGGGTTCGTCAGGTTCAGAACCGTCGGGTTGAGAACCGTCGGGTCGAGAACCGTCGGGTTCGTCGGGTTCAGAACCGTCAGGTTGAGAACCGTCGGGTCGAGAACCGTCGTGTCGAGAACCGTCGTGTTCAGAACCGTCGTGTTCAGAAACCGTCGGGTCGAGAAGAGACGCTAACGAAGCTTCGGTGTCTCAGGTCTCGCGGACAGATTCTGTCGTCTGAGAGGAAACCTGCTGTTCATCCTGAAGAAACAGGTGAGTGACGGAGACCAGAAACAGGAAGTGAGTTTCAGGTTTTTTTGTGTTTCCATGTGTGAAATGTGTGAAATGCGACCGCAGGCTGGGGAGCTGGAGGAGGTGCTGCTGTTGGAGAGATGCAACGTCACGAGTCTCCCAGATGATGGCAGGCGACTTGTCGTCAGTACGTAACACACACACACACACACACACACACACACACACACACACGCACACACACACACACACACACACACACACACACATTTTTACGAACACCGTTTTCCAACGTGAAGTTTAAGCAGACTAATGTGTGCGTTGAGGCTTCGAGAGCGGCGACCCGCCGGTGTTCCTGCGGTCCAGCGGCCCGGCTGAATGTGCGTCCTGGCTGGTCGCCCTGAGAGACGCCAACATGGAGACGCTGAGGAGGCGTGTCGCGCACCTGCGCGGCCTCGTCGACGCTCACCTGGAGAAGGATGGAGGTGCGTCTCCGATATCTAAAGAACAACAGATATTTATCTCCTGTTGGGATTCTGCTGTTTTTAGAAAAACACAAACCTGTAAATTATGTTTGAATGGAGTTCACCGTCGCTGTAATGCTGCCCCTGTGGCCACTAGGTGGAGCCGAAACCACCGCTGAAGTGTCTCCGCTGCACCTGACCGTTGGTATGTTGACACACACACACACACACACACACACATACACACACACACACACGCACTGTCATGTTGGTGAAATCCAGTTAAGTACTGCGTGTTTGTCATCGTCGTGCTGTTTCTGTCAAGAGTGTCGAGGTTTGGTTGCCATGGTAGCCAGAGTCCAGCTTCAAGTTGCTGTGATCGACGAACACACTCACGTGGTCAGGAAGCACTGCAGTGCCGACATAGTGGAGGTACACACACACACACACAAACACACACACACACACACACACACACACACACACACACACACACACACACACACACACACACACACACACTTCACTTTTTAAAAACAGGCTGAAAAGCAAGTGTCAGAGTCCCGCCTTGTTTTGATGTGTGTGTGTGTGTGTGTGTGTGTGTGTGTGTGTGTGTGTGTGTGTGTGTGTGTGTGTGTGTGTGTTTGTTAGTTTCAGGGTTCGACTGACGGTGTGTTTCAAACATCAGTGTGTATCCGTGGCGACTACCGCCTGTACCATCACAGCAGGATCAAAGTTACCGTTCACCGGGCAGAGGAGTCAACGACACCCAACGCAGTGAGTGAGTGCGTGTGTGTATTACCAGGTGTGTGTTTTTCTGCATGTGTGTGTGTGTGTGTGTGTGTGTGTGTGTGTGTGTGTGTGTGTGTGTGTGTGTGTGTGAGAGTGGGTCTGAAAAAAATATGCACATAAGAGGATTAGTGCAGAAGGATGTGTACAAGTGTAATGCCAGCACACACATTTGATTCTCTGTCAGTTCAGTTAATCTCACACACACACACACACACACACACACACACACACACACACACACACACACACACACACACACACACACACACACACACACACACACACACACACACACACACATGGATGGGGGGTACGTGAGGATAGCCGCGGACAGAAACTAACGGTTTTAATGAGAAGAGAGTTCCGTTTTTTGGCTCTTTTCTCCTTTCTGCCAAACTCCGTCCCGCCGCTTCACTAATCTGCATATTTCCCATGATGCAGATGGGCGTGTGTTTTTAATCCCATCGGCCGTGGTGAAAGTGGAGGAGGAGGAGGAGGAGGAGGAGAAGAAAGCAGGAGCAGGGAGACATTCAGCTGATGTGTGTTTGTATTTTGAGCCGGAGACAAGG
>NW_027185405.1:2372596-2375096 GCF_022577435.1 Embiotoca jacksoni | reverse complement strand
GTGTGTGTCTGTGTGTGTGTCTGTGTGTGTGTGTGTGTGTGTGTGTGTGTGTGTGTGTGTCTGTGTGTGTGTGTGTGTGTGTGTGTGTGTGTGTCTGTGTGTGTGTGTCTGTGTGTGTGTGTGTGTGTCTGTGTGTGTGTGTGTGTCTGTGTGTGTGTGTCTGTGTGTGTGTGTGTGTGTGTGTGTGTGTGTGTGTCTGTGTGTGTCTGTGTGTGTGTGTGTGTGTGTATGTGTGTGTCTGTGTGTGTGTCTGTGTGTGTGTGTGTGTGTGTGTGTGTGTCTGTGTGTGTGTGTGTGTGTGTGTGTGTGTGTCTGTCTGTCTGTGTGTGTGTGTGTGTGTGTGTGTGTCTGTGTGTGTGTGTGTGTGTCTGTGTGTGTGTGTCTGTGTGTGTGTGTGTATGTGTGTGTCTGTGTGTGTGTCTGTGTGTGTGTGTGTGTGTGTGTGTGTGTCTGTGTGTGTGTGTGTGTCTGTGTGTGTGTGTGTGTGTGTGTGTGTGTCTGTCTGTGTGTGTGTGTGTGTGTGTGTCTGTGTGTGTGTGTGTGTCTGTGTGTGTGTGTGTGTGTGTGTGTCTGTGTGTGTGTGTGTGTGTGTATGTGTGTGTGTGTGTGTGTGTGTGTGTGTGTGTGTGTCTGTGTGTGTGTCTGTGTGTGTGTGTGTGTCTGTGTGTGTGTGTGTGTGTGTGTGTGTCTGTGTGTGTGTGTGTGTGTGTGTATGTGTGTGTCTGTGTGTGTGTGTGTGTGTGTGTCTGTGTGTGTGTGTGTATGTGTGTGTCTGTGTGTGTGTGTGTGTGTATGTGTGTGTGTGTGTGTGTATGTGTGTGTGTGTGTGTGTGTGTGTGTGTGTCTGTGTGTGTGTGTGTGTATGTGTGTGTCTGTGTGTGTGTGTGTGTGTGTGTGTGTATGTGTGTGTGTCTGTCTGTCTGTGTGTGTGTGTGTGTGTGTGTCTGTGTGTGTGTGTGTGTCTGTGTGTGTGTGTCTGTGTGTGTGTGTGTGTGTGTGTATGTGTGTGTCTGTGTGTGTGTCTGTGTGTGTGTGTGTGTGTGTGTGTGTGTGTGTGTGTGTGTGTGTGTGTGTGTGTGTGTGTCTGTGTGTGTGTGTGTCTGTGTGTGTGTGTGTGTGTGTGTGTCTGTCTGTGTGTGTGTCTGTGTGTGTGTGTGTGTCTGTGTGTGTGTGTGTGTGTGTGTGTGTCTGTGTGTGTGTCTGTGTGTGTGTGTCTGTGTGTGTGTGTGTGTGTGTGTGTGTGTGTATGTGTGTGTGTGTGTCTGTGTGTGTGTCTGTGTGTGTGTGTGTGTGTGTGTGTGTCTGTGTGTGTGTCTGTGTGTGTGTGTCTGTGTGTGTGTGTGTGTGTGTGTGTGTGTGTGTGTGTGTGTAGCTCTCTGTGCTCAGGTGTGTAAGGTGTACAGGTTTCAGACGGAGGACCAGAGGCGGCTGCTGGTCAGGGAACAGATGTCGGAGACGCCGCTCTCCTTCTCTTTACCGAAGCGGCTTCTGAGCGCGCTCATCCACGAACACGCCAACAGGTACGTTTTTCGGAACGTCCGGCCGTCGCCATAGCGACGACACGATAATCTGCAGACGGCTGACGGGGTCGCGTTCGTCGCCGTTTCCCTCCGGCGGCGTCGGATCCGCGCTTTGATCTATTCGACCAATGCAGATCTCTTTGAGAGATGACGTAGAACTTGTAATGACCGAAGTGCATCATGAGTACAAATCCAAAGCTGAACACAACCGTGACGTCAAACACCCATTTTGCTCTTTCGGAGCCAGACGTGACCATATTTGGATGAACTGGGGAGGATGTGATTCCAGGCCTCGGACGCTTGGAGCATCAACAGTTGTTGTTGTTGTTGTTTTTTATCTCAGAGTCCTCGATGTGAAGGAGCTCGTTGACCTTTCGCCCCACTGGGATGGCCTCCGCCATGATGTCGTCAACCACTGCAACCAGCTGATCGGCTGTTATCAGGAAACGCTGGCCGAGCTGGACAAACTCTCAGGTAGAGGTCCGTTACAAGGTCACGGGGTCGGACAACAAAACGCAGCTCAGTGATGAACACGGAGCATCAGGAACGTTAACGTGACCTCTGACCTCTGGTACCTGAACATTAGTGATGTCACCATGGAAACCTGAAACTGGAGCAGACAAACATCAGATTTTGAGGAACATTTTTGGGGAACGGAAAATATTCAACTAACCCGCTGACAGCCGAGTGTTTCTGAGCCCATGCAGTGATTTCCACAACAGAATCATGTCTGTTTTTAAAGCAGTGAGGGCCCAAAACAACTAATGTTCAGGTACCAGAGGTCAGAGGTCACGTTAACGTGAGGCACTCAGTGATGACGTTGAACTCTGAATACTTCCTGATGAAGGTCGTTACTTCCTGTTGCTCCGTGTGCAGCACCGTGCTGCGTTCAGGAACACTCTGTGAACTTATTGATCCACACCTTATAAACATGAAGCTTAGCATATCGAGCCTAGCTCTGTCTAAAGGTAACAACACGT
>NW_027185405.1:2352596-2367596 GCF_022577435.1 Embiotoca jacksoni | reverse complement strand
TGCAGAAGAACGTGGGCAGTAGGAAGTTTGCCTTCAGCGGCGTGCAGCTTCTCACCTTCCCCAAACTCTACAGGCCTCCGGACGGCAGCTACGGATAGAAACGCCGACGTTTGTTTTACCACGACGTAGTTTTTTTTTTTTTATCACGTGACGTTGTGTTAAATGCACGTGTACATTTTGTTTTTATGTTTATAAGGACCCTCTGTGCTGTCGATGTTTGGATTAAAAACATGTTTCTGCAATAAATCAATACTTTGATTCCTTGTCTGTGAAATATCAACGAAAAACATCTTCATTAAACATCAGAGGCCACAGCTCATCATCATCCAGGGCCCTAAACACACACACACACACACACACACACACACACACACACACACACACACACACACACACACACCAACCAGCATGAATAATGTTCAAAGTAAAAATACAAAGAATTTGTTGATTTGATCATTTACGGTTGATAATATCATTAAATGAAATTGGATGGCCGTGAGTTTCGGGTCCTCAGGCAGCACTGCATTAAAAACAGACTGGAAATCACTGCATGGGCTCAGGAACACTTCTGAAAACAATTGGCTTTGCATCCACAAATGCAGATTAAAATTCTACAAAGAAGAAACCAGATATAAACATGAGCCACAAACTTGACTTAAATAATTAATCGATTATCCAAAAAGCTTATTTACACAAATATACACGTGATGAATCTGAAATGTAACGTTATGGATAAAACTATAAATAAACCCAATGGACGAATAATTGACCATAACAATAGTTGCTGCTTGCTTTGTTACCTGTTTGTTTAGTTTTTTTTCCCTTAAAAACAATATATATAAATTTTTAAATGCATTATAACCAAATAATGTAGATTTGTATTCCATGAAATGACCCATTTGTACTGTTTTGACGTACAGCAGCAGTGTTCCTATTAAGCCGCTAGGTGGCACTGTTCAAGTCAATTCAGCGGCAGGAGTACGATGATTTGCCCTTCAAAATAAAAGAGGAAGGTAAATTATGTTCCGTATTTACGACATCAAGGCGACTGAGGAACAATAGATTACACGGTGGATTAAATATGACCACTACACGACGAGTAAATGGAGGTTTAATTCCACGATTTAAGACGTTATTATGAAACACCCGTTTCAATCTATGCTTTTATGTTTAAGAGGTCACCGGAAGGAGAGCTCTCGTTCCCGGGAGCTCTCCTTCCGGTGGACGGTGGCCCAGTCAAAACAATGCAGCTTAGCTGGCCTGCCGCCGCCGTTAGCTTCAGCCCCAGATGCCCAACAAAATATTAACGACCGACTTTTCCGCGCAAGCTGCTCCCCGCCCGGTGCGTCACCTCGGCGGGGTGACGTCTCGTCGTCCCCGCGGTCCGGTTCGCCCTCAGCTGTCTGCGCGCCGGCTTCCCCCGCGGCTGTTTTTGTTTTGAGATGGAGGCGGCTAACAGGCGTCTGCTGCTCGGTAGCCTGAGAGCGGCGGAGGGGAGCGGCTGAACGGGGAGGGAAGGAGACGAGCAGCGGCGGGACAGCAGCGCCATAAACGGGTTCAAAGAAGCTCCCGGTCGGCCGGATGGTTAGCATGGTGGAGTAGGTGTTTCCACGGCGTCGACGCTAACGGGCTCCTCCGACCTACCGACGGACGGACGGCTCGCTCTCACCGGGGAGGATCGTCATGGCCCCGGGCTCGCTGGTGGCGGCCTGCCGCAGCCTGGCCCTCTCGACGTGGCTGCTCTCCTTCTGCTTCGTCCACCTGCTCTGCCTGGACTTCACCGTGGCCGAGCGGGAGGAGTGGTACACCGCCTTCGTCAACATCACCTACGTGGACCCGGCCACCTCGGAGCTGCGCACCGAGAAGACGGAGTGCGGCCGCTACGGGGAGCACTCGCCCAAGCGGGACGCCAAGGGGGTGGTGGTCCTGCCCGCGGCCCCGCTGGACCGCCAGGCCTGCGACCCCAACACCCGGTTCGCGGTGCCCGCCCAGGCCGGGGCCTGGGTGGCCCTGATAGCCCAGGGCAACTGCACCTGCAAGGACAAGATCCGCCACGCTGCGGCGCACAACGCGTCGGCGGTGGTCATCTTTAACGTGGGCTCCACCAACGCCAACGACACCATCACCATGTCTCATCCAGGTACGGTGGACCTTTTCCTTACATTAGACTGCGAATTACAGCCCTTTATTGGGTCTCCTGTAGCGTGAAGCGGCGGGATGTTATATTTACAACCTGAGGGCCTCTGAGGCTGGAAATGTAAAGTTGGGGTCCCGTTATTTTGACCCCTACTGTCCCATGAAGTCCCTGGAAAACCACCCAGGAGCCTCCTGACAGCTACAGCACCCATAACGGATTTATTTAGTAAGTTCTTGGCAGGAGTTTCAAATTTATATTCAATTCACAAACGTATGAAAATACACTTTCTGGCTATTGATATGACAACCAGTCACAATTTATTGACATTTTACCAACTGAGAAATCGATCGATTGTCAAAGGAAATAATTGTCAGACAGATTGATGATAAAAATCTGAATTATATTTGACCTAAACTTTGCCTTTGGGGCCCCTGAGGGTGTCAGGGCCCCCGGGGCAGATGGTGGCGGTAACAATGAAGGTCTTAATGAACTGTGAGTCTAATACACGTCAGTTTAAGTCCAAACACAAGTTTCTGTATGTTCCTATGGAGTCACATTAACACCAAAATATATCTAAATATTGGTTTGTTTGATTTGATCTTTGTGTCTTGAATGATTAACTCAGTTTGTAATCTAATAAATGATATCCGTACTCGTGTCTGCTATTCCACTTATCAATCCAATGATTATTTTCTTGGTTAACTGATCAGTTTAACGTTTAACATCTGCATCTGAAACTGTCTCGTATTGACTAACTAAAATCTTCCCTAGATAAAACAGAGAAGCTGCTAATCTTCACGATCGAGGAGCTGAAACCAACAAATGTTTGACAGTCGCGACTTTTTTTTCTTTTAACTTATTAAGTCGTGTTCTCCGTTTATGACAGTTGACGTTATCGATCAGTTAGAAGAAGAAAAAAACTTGATTGACCGTAAAATCAATGTTTGAGGTCAGCTGGGGACATCCCTGATATACTGGCTGCTTTTCATTTTTATTTTTGGGATATTTAATCCTTCTGCATTTTATTAAAATGCCGTATTTAATTAATTCACATAAAAGCTTCATGGGTTGAACCAGAACCATCACACTTTGGGTATTTTTAATTAAGTATCCAAATAGCTGCTGATGAAATAAAAACAGTAGTAAAAGATTTGAACTTTGAACTATAAAAAAAAAAATAAAAATCCAGTAATGATTGTCTTCATTTAATTTATTGCCTTTAAAAGTCAGACATTTTGGGGAAATGTATGTAGTATTGTTCTGAAGTCTTTACATCCCTTATTTTATCTGACAGTCCATAAAAAAAAATATAAATCAGTTTATGATCATATATGAAGCAGAAAAGGAGAAAATCTTCATATTTGAGAAGCTGGAACGAAGATAAAAAGTAATATTGTTTGTTTGTTTGTTTTGCTTAAAAAAATGACCAAAACAATCAACGGAAGTTTGAGTCTTGACGTCCTGATGTCTAAAGTCGGACTGCATGATGTGAGATAACTCGCTCGTTTTGTTTTTGTGACTGTTGCTGATTAAAATGTTTGATTTTGTGGCGGCTTTATTAAAAAAATCTGGGTATATTTATGCAGTTTTAAGTGACTGTTTTACAAACTGTTTTTTATAAAAGTGGATTATTTCCCGGGTGATTAATGATCCCTTCAAATGGCTCATTAAAACACTGACTTTAGATTTAAAACAGATGTTTTTAGAATTGATTAAAGTCAATTTTAAGGCTCTTCGGAGGACAAACAGTGTGATATTTATAACTTGTGTTGCATGTGATGCACACATGTTGCATAATGATGTTATTTATCCCACACGGTGCTCCATGTTTCCAGAAACAGTTTCTGATCAATAGTTGGATCATTTTTTTTTTACAGCTGTTTAGTCTTTGCTGGTTGCAGCTTCTCAGATTTGCTGAATCTCAGAAGGAATATTTGAAGGTTTTAGACAGTTGAAAGTAAAAACAACCCGTCTGACGTGGAGCGGGCGTGTCGGAGGACCCCGTTGCCATGGCGCCACAGTTCAGGTGTTTTGTGTCCTCTGGGGTTCAACAGATGCAGCAACAGACAGGAAACTGAAACAAAGTGACAAAAAGAGGGAAGAAGAAGAGCTCACAGACTAAATACAGCAGGGAGGGGAGGACAATGAGGAACAGGTGGAGTGGTCTCACCAGGTCGGAGCCCTCTTGTGTTTTTTTACAAACTTGTAAAAGGACGACAGCCTCGCTCACATGGCTTTTTGTTTTGCTTTGCACATAAAACTGTCTTTACTGGGGACAGATTATTAGTTTAATAAAATAAAAATCGTCGTATCAGTTGTGTCGTCCAGAGGTTTGTGTTGTGTAACTTCTGCAAAAGTAGAAATGTGTGGGAGAGCGACATCGATCCCGGGGGAGTATTTTTAGGCCGCAACTAATCAATTGTGTTGGTTGGGGTTGTTGTCAGTTCAGTTCTGTCCTCGGTGGGTTTTATCCGCCTCCTCTCTAGAGCACAGCAGATATATGAACAACGTTCAGTCTCCGTCTCCTCCACAATTAAATCTGGTCGGCCGGTTCAGGTTCAGTCTGTAAACATCTAGGACTGTTATAGTTATAGCGAAGAGTTAATCACCAGCTCGTTGTCGAAGCTTCTGTCGTAAACTTGGCACCACGTTCCCGCAACGAAGGAACGAATCCTTCGTTGTCGTTGAAGATTTGTTGATTAACTCAGTTTTTTTTTTATAGAATAAAAGTTCAGACTGAAATCAAACTTTAGCTTTTGAAGCTACGTCTCTGGAGAACAACCTTCCTTCCAGGGTTGTTTTCTTTCTACCTTCGAGGTTACGTTTGGAGTCAGGCCGCGAGTCACAAGGATCTCAGATCCAAACAGCCAAAACACCTTCTCTCCTCAGATGTGTTCATATCTGTTTGTGCCTTTCAGCCTTTTACAACAAGCAGCTGCTTCACAAAATGTTCTGCTTCTAGTATTTGCTTCTGTTTTTCCTTCTTTTCTTCTTTTTTCCTCCTCCGAACGCTTCAGTCATCAAAAATCTTTATTTTTACAAGATTAACACGTCGAGCTAAATGACTTCCTGTCAACTTATCGTTCAGCAGAAGTGAGCAAATGTCCATGAATCATGAAGCCCTCTGCATTAAGAGGCTTCCTGCTGAAACAGGAAGTCCAAAAGCGCGTATAACTGTCTTTAAAAATATCTGGTACTTTGATAAAAGAACCTAAAAGCTAGTTCTTGTAGTATTCAGAACCATCGGACGGACCAAACATCCACAACACCGTTAATATGATGAAAAACTGGCAGCGAGGACATAAATGTGTAGGATTGTAATGTCTGAGATAAGTAACGCTGAGGTAAGCACGATGAGAAAATGTATGAATGGAGTTGAAAAGAAGCGCTGATAATATATCTGACATCCACATGGTGTCTGCTCTCTGCCCGTTTTGATTGACACCTCACTGAGCCAATAGGAGCTTCCACATTCAGCCCCCTTACTTACTTATAACTTTAAGGTGCCCGTCTGTTCTGCTCCCAACAGTTTGATGAGTTCTGTTTTACACAAAGCAGAAGACGGTTTGATTGATGTCTGCAGCGCCTTCATCGTCCTGTGGAGCTCCGACTTACATAATAAACTCAGATGAAAGCAGGCTGTACATCATCATCATCATCATCATCCTCATCCATGTCAGCGGGCTTGGGGTATTTTTAGACTCTCTTGTGGGTGGGCGAGGAGCTGGTTGCCGTAGTGATGTGGGGGGGGTTGTTAAGCAGAGGCTGTTATTGGATCAATAAACAGGCTGCCGGTGTGTTTGAGAGATTCATGAAGAAGAATAAAAAAAAGAAGCTGGGAAACTGAATTCCCTGTAATCTTTTGATCGTGTTCGTCGACATGAGAAAACAGCTGAAGATGGTTGAACTACAAACTCAGGCTTCTTTAATGTCAGGATTTTGCTGCTTTTATTTTTCCACAAAGGACTGGAAAGTGAATATATTTTTAGGTTTGGACGGTCGTTCAGATCTATCCGAGGTTTCTGAAAATCATAACCGATGACTTTCCAGTGTTCAGAAACTTAAATAGAGCGATTTAAAACAAGCTTAGTTTGCTCTAAACAGGCTATAATCCACATTTTATATTATGATGATGCATCAAACGCCGACGTGAGGACATCTATCATTCCTTTTTTAATAAATGTACAGATTTGTTTCACTCTCGCTGGTCGTTTTCAGCTCCACTGATCAGATGTTCCAGGAAAAAAATTTCCTGAAAAGTTTCAGCGCAGT
The DNA here is from genome assembly GCF_022577435.1 of Embiotoca jacksoni. Classification (NCBI taxonomy): domain Eukaryota; kingdom Metazoa; phylum Chordata; class Actinopteri; family Embiotocidae; genus Embiotoca; species Embiotoca jacksoni. The sequence goes on along the minus strand of NW_027185405.1, from coordinate 2,361,187 downwards.
CGGTAATGTTGGAAAAACTGAGTGTGGGCGGAGCCGACGGCGTGTTTTGTCGGCGGGACATCGAACGACCTACAGACCGTCTCTCCTCCTCTGCAGGTACGGGCGAGGTGGTCGCCATCATGATCCCTGAGCCCAAAGGCCGCGAGGTGGCGTCGCTGCTGGAGCGCAACGTGACAGTCACCATGACGATCACCATCGGGACGAGGAACCTGCAGAAGTACGTGAGCCGGACGTCGGTGGTGTTCGTGTCCATCTCCTTCATCGTGCTGATGATCATCTCGCTGGCCTGGCTCGTCTTCTACTACATCCAGAGGTTCCGATACGCCAACGCACGCGACCGGAACCAGGTACCGACGTAACCACGGCGACCGGGTCTCTCCACGAGGAGCTGGAATAAAAGTTTGACCTCTCACCCCTCTCTCTGTCCTCAGCGTCGTCTTGGCGACGCGGCGAAGAAGGCCATCAGTAAGCTGCAGGTTCGGACCATCAGGAAGGGCGACCAGGAGACGGAGGCCGACTTCGACAACTGCGCCGTCTGCATCGAAGGCTACAAGGCCAACGACGTGGTCCGCATCCTGCCCTGCAGGTACGGAGAGCACCGGCCCGAAGCCGTGTTTACTGCAGCGGTACCGGCTCGGCTCGGTTTGGGTTCACCCGCCAAACTCCAAAAACCCGTTTACACAGTTTCTGTAGCAGCAGATTTCTTTAACGGACCGACTGTTTGATTTCTTCTCGGCAGACATTTGTTCCATAAGAGCTGCGTGGATCCGTGGCTGCTGGACCACCGCACGTGTCCCATGTGCAAGATGAACATCCTGAAGGCGCTGGGCATCGCAGTGAGTCTGACGTTTCTGTGTTAGTTACACTTCAAGAAAAAAAAAGAATGAGCTGATTGAAGATTTGGTCAAAGATGAATGCTGGAAAGACACGAGGCGACTTCCTGCTGTGATCGCTGGTCTTCATCGACTTCTCCTCCCTCTCCCTGCAGCTCAACGCCGACTGCCTGGACGACCTGCCTCTGGACTACAACCTGGCCGTGGGCGGGGGCGGCGTGGGCGGAGTCGGGGCCCTGGCCCTGGAGGCCGTGGTGTCGGGGGCCTCCAGCGACGGCACGCTGAGCGAGGGAGGCTCCTCCGTGGTGCTGGACCCCGGGGTCCGGCGGGTGGGGCTCCCCCAGGACTACCAGGACCCCGACACCCTGAGGGACAGCCCTGTGACGGCCACCACCGACACACACACAGGTAACACACAGACACACACACACACACACACACACACACAGTTCCCACCCGTCTGGGAATATCATGGAATTATAAACTCCGTTCCAGACATGTAACGTCAGGTTTCTTTCATCCAGCTGGTTTTTATAACAGATTAAACCAATAATTAGGTGTTATGTAATAACTGTGACGCACTGTGTGTTCAGACTGCTGCTGATTCAGCAGATAGCTGCCGTTATACTGACACCTAGTGGTGTCTCCGCAGCACAACACCTTCCAGCTGGGGTGTGTCTCCTTTCTGGACTTTTGGGTCATGAAGAAAGACAAATAGGAAGTTGAATGTTTTGGTTTGTTTAGTTTTTTTTAAGAAGAAGATGAAGATGATGATGATGACACACACCCGCCAGTACGGCCAGAAGTCAACGACCACAAACTGGAGTTGGATAACGAAGATTCATTCAATCATTACATTTATTGTTAAACTAACTTAAAAAAAAAAAAGTCAAATTGCACCGTTCAGGTCACTCTTTGTTTTTTATAGAACATCTTCTGACCGTGTGTCTTTATATTTTAACTTTGGCACCAACTAGAACTCATTTGTAAGATTCATTACAAAAACACTTGTCTGGAGACAGACGAGTTGAGCAGCTGGTTAACATCTGGATTTTTATGAAATTTCTACCAAATAATCTCAGAGTTAATTTTTTCCATCCGCAGATGAAATAGTTTGATTTCAGTTTATTGGTTAAAAGAGTTTCAGTCGAACCTCAAAAAAAACAAACGGAACATTTTTGTTGATGTTAAAGTTTTTTTTACTTATTTTCATTTTATTGACTTTATTGACATTTTTACAGACTTTCCCTCTTCAGCCAAACGTACAATCTTTGTCTCAACATTTAGATTTCTCTTTCATTTTTGTTGTTGTTGCTGAAACTGAGAACGTGAATCAGAACCGGTGGATGGAGATTTTATTCTCGGGTTCTGTTCGGTAACGTCGCCTCTCCTCCGTCTTCCAGGTGAACTTCAGCCGATGGCGAGCAGCGCCTCCGTGGCGTCGTTCGTCATCGCCGTGGAAACGGGCCTGTCGGACGAGGAGGGCTCCATGGAACAGCCGCAGCTGGGCGACAAGTCCTGAGAGCAGCACAGCAGAACCAGAACCGGGCCAAAACACACTCAGATCAGGTTGAGAATTTTTTTTAAATTTAACACGAAACGCTGACTGAGAAGCACCTGAACCAAACCTGACTGCACTGGACCTGAGCCCGGCCCATGACCTGGTTCTGGTTTTGACCGGTTCCAAGTGGAAGCTCATCTCAGAACCAGCACCAGGGTTCGACTGGGTTTTTACTCTTTGGAAATGCCATTCGAAACTTCACCAGATTTGCCAAACCAACTTTGTCCGGACTCCAGACGGACTCGGCCAGAACCAGAGTCCAGGCTCGGATCCGTTTTGACGTAGTGGACCTGAATACACAAGAGTTTTGACCTGTAAAGATTCGGGCTCAGTGAAGGCGGACTGACCCGGTTTAGTTTTGAGTCCAGAGTCCTCGATTTCTTTTTTTTCCATTTCTAAACTCCGGATCGATTCGTTCTCGTTTCGTTCTTTTCAGTCGGTTCAGATTCGAATCCTCGTTCGCCTCATTTCGTGCTGTTTCGTAAAAACGGACTTTTCTGGAATCCTGCCCGAAGGTCATTGATCCCGAACCACAACAGAAAGAAGCATAAATCCGGTCCTTCATTTCAAATATGTCCGAACCTGTCGGGACTTTTCTTCGTCTCCTGATTTGAAGGATTTCTGTGCGCCAACGATGGAGGGAGCTCGTTTTCTGGACCTCCGTCGGATATTCAGTCAGCTGGAATCAGGACTCCTCACTTCCTGTCCCGGCCCGGATTCTCCGGAGAGTTTCATCTCTGGTTAATTTCGCTCGGTTGGATTTCCCTGCCGACGAGCCGGGCGCCGCTTCTTGATGTGCGTCAACGTCTGCGGTGAATGTTTTGGAAAGGAAGACTTTTATTTTGAAAGGACCCAGCAGTGGCGTTTCCACCGTGTTGGACGTCGTCGCTGCAATTTGACCGCAACAGTTGGACTTCAGTATTGAACAGAAACTCCACCCAGTATTGTTTATCTTCCCGCCAGTATTTGCTTTGGATGCTTGGTGTCCTCGGCCGTGTTCCCAAACGCCGTTTCTGTGTTCGTCTGGTGAAACCGTCACGACAAAGTCTCACTACACAAACAGTGCAGAGTTTTCTGACTGCGAGGCTTCAGGTAAAAACACTAGCGACGTTCATTCTGCTTCGCTACGAGAGAAACGGCGCCACCGTGGACACATTTCACCTGCTTCAATAACAAACATCCCATCTGTCTGAAATGACGCCGAATTCGAGCCAATCCCGCCGACTCCACGGCGTCGGCCCGGCGTGACGATCCCGGACGGAAAGTCGTAACGTCGAGTCAGCTGATTTCTCGGCGGCGACCGCGCCTGGTGTTGCCTTGCTGTGTTGTCGTGCTGTCCGACCATCTGTCCGTCTGCTGCCGCGGCCTCATGCTGCCTTTTCAAAGACACTTTGACCTTTAACCCCCGACAATCACCGGTCGCATCTTCTTACCTTGTTAGCCGGGCATCATGTCTCTGAGGGAAGCGCATGCACATCTTCGGTCTTCTCGTTATCTCCACGCGTTCGTTAAACTCTCGCAGCTGAATAAAATCCTCCGACTCTCACCGAGAGACTCCGGCGGAGTCGGAGAGCTCGTTCATCAGCTCCCGGCCGAACGTGGAAATGTCAAATGTAGATTTCACAAGTCGTTTTTTGCCAAACGGGCGTCGCCGGCGCCGCGAGCTCCCTGAAACCTGGAAAGATAAAGATTGTCGTCTATTTTGATACCAGAGGAGACGTTTATTTTTGTAAAGACACCGAGCAGCAGCAAAGACTGATTTTCTTTCTTCCTCGCGTCACCTTCGGCCCGGATGATCCTCAACGTGAACGAGTATCGACCGGGCGGATGTACGTGTTGATTATTTGTGTGATTGTACATACGAACATCTCCCCGATGACCTTGGCGATATGAACACGAGCTGTTGTAACACATTTCTCTGATAGTTTTGAATCTGCTCGTTGATGTAGCCTCATGAAAACGGAGAGAATCGAGCAAACGCAGGCCGGAGAACCGACGGCCATCGCAAAGAAACTCCGAGTTAAAACTGTCGTCCAATTGGCTTTCGAAATGAAAAATAAACATCATGTACTGCCTTTACTTCACTGGTTAAATGTGTAGTTAAATAACAGGAAATGTAACTCGGTGAAACGTTCCGTTTTGGATAATTTGATACTGAATTTTAAGAGTCGGACGCAGTGCTTGATTTTCCAGTCCTGCCAGTGAGTTCGTTTTCTCTCCAAACAAACTGAATTTATTTTGCCGTCTTCCCACTTTGCTTCCTTCATCTCTCCTGTCGCCGCCCGGTTCAGTTTCAGGTTTGAGGACCAGTTCACTCGCAGCGACGTCACTCTGATTCAGTAGTTAAACACTAGTTTACGGTAGAAACGGCGGAGAGCCGATGCGCTCGTCACCACGGAGACGGTGGAGTCGGATCATCTTATCTTGGCTGATTTTCAGTGAATAATGTTTTAATTAAAGTCACTTGTTTTGTGTTGTAAGCTTTATTTTTAAGGAATTTATCAACGCATTCATATTTGCACTGTTTCATACTTTTATTTAAATCTTTCTGTGACGCTGCCTCGGTAGTGAAAGTGAACTGAGCTCAACCCTCCTTTGAATCCATTTCTGGTGTCGGACCTTTGGAGACTGAGGCTGCTGTGGCGTGATGTTCCCGTCTGGGGAAGCCAGGTTTATTCTTCAATCTGAAATCAAACTTTCTCAGTATTTGGCGATTTTATTTAGGCAAAGTTTTGCTTCAGCAAAATTAAACACTTTTTTTAAAATGTAAAAAACACCTTTTTTCCAATCTAAGTATTGTTAAAAAAAAAAAAATATTACAAATGATACCCAGACCTAATATCTTTTATACACCATTAATATAGAGAACCAACTTAAAATCAGGAAACTTAAGGTGAGCAAGTAAAGCTCTTCCTTCACAATAATATTCTTGTTTATTAAGTTGTCATAAAGCAGCTCACGAAAAAAGCTTGTACATAAACATTATATCCATCCAGGAACTTTGCACTTCTGAGAGCCCGTTTTTAATTTTGGTTTTATGAAGCAGAATAATTGTTTGTGACTCTTAAATTATCCCAACAATACTGAGAGATCTAAGAGCTTTTTGTTGTTTTTAAGTGACTTTTCTTTAAAAAATATTTATGCATTTTCTGATTTTTAAGTCATTGTTTTGCAGTAAAATTACAGGAATTGCAATTATTTTTAAAACTTTTTTAAATTCCTTCCAAAATGTTTGAAGAATTCCAAACGGGACGTCCTGTCACTGCCAGTAATGACGTCTGATTGGTTCTCCCGTCTTCCCGCCTCTCTTCACAGCCCATTGGCTGCTTCCCTGAATGCTGGGTTCTGATTGGTTGCTTCGCCTCTGTTGTTGATGCACTTTAATTCTGTTTCTCTGGAAGGCTCTGGAAAAAATCCCTCCCCGTGTTTGTGTTTCCCCTTCAATGTCTGCTGGACCTTTTTGTCTTTTTCTGCTTCTGGTTTTTTTTGCTTGTTTTCCACTTTTTTTCTCTCAAGACTTCCATGTTGGAAATATGTGGGATTATGTTGTGTGTCTTTTTGCTGCATATTCTGATTCATGTTGGACCTTTTGTCTCGAAGCAGGTAAATCCTGAGCTGTTTCTGAAACCCTACGGACTAAACATTTTTTGTTGAGTTTCTGACGCTGCGACTGATCAGAAGTTGTTGGAAAAGAAGCAGCTGTGAGCGCAGCCTGCTCCCAGGCGGCTCCCAACACGTTTCAGGAGTTCTGCTTGTGTTACGTCGTCGTCGTTGTCAGAAGAGGAAATCAAAGTCGAGAAAAGAGAAGTCGAAACGAAAGGCGAAATGTTCAGATCCTTCCAGAGAGACGCCGAAAGCCGAGAGACGACGCTTGAACCGCCGGTTACCGTGACGACGGGTCGTGATGCGCGCGTGTGTGCGTTTCTACGATATTTAACGTGGACTTTTATTTCCCAGAACGTCTGTTTGTGTGTTTGTCTTGTGCACGCAAACGTAAAATAAACACACACCTCACGCACACGTGTAAATACAAGGCGGTCGCGACGCCATGTTGTTTCTGTGTTTCAGTCGTTGCACGCGTCCTGATTCAGGACAGTTCAAATAAAAAGTTACTCCAAGTTTCTGGTTTTATTCCGGCGGCCCGTCGTCCTGGAGACGGACCGGAAGCGGATCCGTCGCTCGGTGTTGATCTCTCTGGAAACTCGTTCTGTCGGTTTGTTTTTTATTTCAAACACATCAGAAGGAAACGTTCTTCTTTCAGATCGAGAACACAAAGACACCAAACAATTCACACTGAACATATCGTGAACAAACACTGAATCTACCGACGGACAGAAACAGGCCGGTCGTCACGGCGCTCGGACTTCTAATGTTCGGAGGAAGAGGAGGAAGAGGAGGAAGAGGAGGTTCAGGTTCCTGCTTCTTCACGGAGGACGGCGACGCCTCGGACGGGAAACCTGCAGACCACAAAACACATCTGAGTCCCTGAAGTCGAAGGTTGGTTTCAAACTCACGTTTCACATCTCGGTTTCTATCCGAGCTGCAGATGTTTGACAGATAATAAAAATGATGAATGATTTAAACTCCAAGTCCAGCTGACCGACATCTTTAACCAATCGGTGAAACTATGACGACAACTAAGGTCACAAAAACAAAATACATCATCACCGGGGCGCTAACTGGTGACTAACTGGGCGCTAACTGGTGGCTAACTGGTGGCTAACTGGGCGCTAACTGGTGGCTAACTGGAGGCTAACTGGTGGCTAACTGGAGGCTAACTGGTGGCTAACTGGTGGCTAACTGGAGGCTAACTGGTGGCTAACTGGTCCGCCCTTCAGAGTGAAGGTTAACGTGAACACGGTGACCGATCTTTTCCTGACCACGTGGTTTTCAGATCTCAGCCAACCAAAAGCGTGACGCTGACACGCTGTCCTCCGGACGGGCAACTAGTGGACACTAAATGTACTGCGCTCTGGACGCTGCTATCAAAACAACTTCATTAAATATCCAGCTTTTCTCAAGACTTTTCAAAATACGGACGGAAGTTATTTGAAATCTAATGTAACGTCCTCTGGTGTTTGTTTGTGTTTCGGCACCGCCAGAGAAAGCAGATGAAGTGTAGGTGTTGGGCGTCGTACCTTCAGACCTCATCGTGTGAACGAGTCGGAGCTGCAGACAGAAAGGAAAACGTTTCCTGTTCAGAAGAGTTCAAGATAACCGCTAAATGAAGCAGTCATTGATTTTATTATTTACTGTTTACATCTGTCCGGTGTTATGAATGTGTCATCGCCTGATTCCCTGTTTTTATTTACCTCCTGTTTTCTCTGACTGCTTCAGCGAACTTGTGTCTCAGCAGGAAGGCGGCGACGGCTTCGGCCACCTGCGGGCCAAACGGGAAAATCAGTTTCTGCTTCCAGCGACACAAACCAATACATTTGCTTTTGTTTTTACTTCAAGAAATCTTTAAACTTTACCTCATAAAAGTGTAAAGTTCTGTTTGACTGGTTTGATGACACCACCAACTGAAGTAGCGGAGAAGCCACGAACTGGCATTTTTATGTTTTTTGATTTTCTGGAGTTTTGTTTCGTGACTTACGAAGCAGCTTTTCAATACTTACTAACACTGTTATTTTTGCCTGGTGATGATGAATCAATAGAGAGACTTACTTTCTCTGGTTTGTCCTCTTGCACTGCGTGACCACAGGGGGGCAGCACCTGCATCATGAATTTACCTGCAAACAAATGGCAAGACCAGTCCTGAAAATGTGTCTTTAATATACGCGCACGCACGCACGCACGCACGCACGCACGCACGCACGCACGCACACACACACACACACACACACACACACACACACACTCACTCACTCTCATGGGCTGTCACTGCCAGCGTGGTTGTTGACTGACACAACCAGCTGTCTCTGGAGAGGAACTGCCGCCTCAAGGTGTGTGTGTGTGTGTGTGTGTGTGTGTGTGTGTGTGTGTGTGTGTGTACACGTTAAAGTGTGGATGTGTGTGTGTGTCCCCGGAGACGTCCTTCACCTTTTCCCTCAGTCACTTGTAGAAATGTCAACTGTTCCCAGTGCAGCCGTGTTGCTGTACATACTCTACATTTTGTTTCTCCGAGTAAAGACTACGTTTCCCATCAGCCTAAAACCTTAAAGCAAAACCCTTCTGGTCTTCTCAGATAATGTAAG
>NW_027185405.1:2255096-2347596 GCF_022577435.1 Embiotoca jacksoni | reverse complement strand
TGCAGGTTTTCCTTAACGAGCACTAAACAGCAAAAATGAGCTGCTCCTCCTTCTGTCCGCCGCGTCCATCGACCGAATGACGAGGGAGCTGGATGACCGCGAGTGTAGGTACACACACACACACACACACACACACACACACACACACACACTCACACTACAGGACAATACCAGGTCAGCTGTTATTGTCAGGCAGTATCACTGCTGGCTAACACGACTAAAGTAGGTGGACTCGGTTGTGAAAGGCGGTTTCGTCACTAATCCGCCGTCGGTCTCAGCAGGTCATAACTTTGGAGAAGATTCGAGTCGTCGCCGTGACGTCGGTGCTCGTTGTCCAGCAGGAAAAAAGCCGACACGGCAAAAAAACAGTAATGCGAGGACCGACCAGGCTTCGGTTGATCATCACTGGAAGCCGTTCATTTGGAAACATACACACAAACACACAAACACACACACAAATACACACAAACACACAAACACACATACACACAAACACACACGCACACATACACACAAACACACACACAAACACACACACATACACACACACAGCCCTCAGGTGTCGGTGACAGACAGCTACGGTATCCAGGTAACCAGCTGTGTGTGAAAAAAACGAGAATAAATGTCATTTCGAAATTTCCTTTCTTTCTTTCTTTCTTTCTCTCTCTCTCTCTCTCTCTCTCTCTCTCTCTCTCTCTCTCTCTCTCTCTCTTTCTTTCTTTCTTTCTTTCTTTCTTTCTTTCTTTCTTCCTTCCTTCCTTCTTTCCTTCCTTTCTCTCTTTCTTTCTTTCTTTCTTTCTTACTTTCTTTCTTTCTTTCTTTCTTTCTTTCTTTCTTTCTTTCTTTCTTTCTTTCTTTCTTTTTGCATAATTTATCGTCCAGCATTTTTGATGAGCCTTGAACACTGCAGTTTTTTTCCTCTGAGATTCAGGAGACGAAGGACTGGAATAAACGGAGGAGGAGGAAGATGACGTGGTCAGAGGGAGCAGGAAACCCAAGGTGAGGAGGAGGAGGAGGAGAAGGAGGAGGAGGTGGTTTGAGGAAGGAAAGAAAAGAAAGCCTTAAAAAAGGAGGGTAAAAAAAAAAAAGAGAAAAGGTGTGACGATCACTGTCTCCTCCCTCTTCCTTTAATTTATTCAGCGACGCCTCCTCTGGTCGACCAGCAAGGAGAAACAAGCGAAGGAGCAGCTGAAGACCTCCTCTCGTCGTCGGCAGGCGGCCGTGATGGGATCTCCTCCGACCGACGCTGGTGTCTGCGGACCCTGAACAGGTATGAATGAAATGAAATACTCCTCGAGTGACATTACAATAACTTCATGCTGATTGGTTCATGCACTTTTACCTTTTATTTGATTTCCAGTGTCATCGATAGGCCTATATTTAAATATTTTGACAGATACTTTATTTATCCCAAAAAGAAAATGGCAGATTAATATCAAGTTGTGATGGTATAATATTTGTATAAAATGAATCTGAAATGAGTTTAAATTGGTGTTTGCATTAGGTCGGGTTCTTTTACATTACGTAAAGGAGACACTTGGTTGAGAGCCTTGACGTAGTCTGACTGGATAAATGTGTCCCACAGACAGAAGAAAAAAATGGATCCCAAGAGGATTCGTCCGTTTGACTGAAAATAGCTGCTGGAAAGCAACAATAACAAAAAAAAGATTTGTTTGAAGGAAATATCTTCAAAGGTGTAACATTTTCTTTTGTTGCCTCATCACTTTGTCCATAATAACACAGGCACAGTGCAACTGGAGCCATCACACATGGATGAATGTGAATACATTCAGTGCTCAATGTGATGAGGATTAATGCAGTGAATGACTTCAGTCAGTCTCTCGCTCCTCCAGGTTGTGAAAGATTGCAAGCGATGACCGCTCAGGGACCGACATGCATCTCGGCCAAATCACGAGAATTATGACTTCATCAACACCTGACATATTGTCCTTCTAATCAAAGACAAATAATCTGCAGTCTGAACTCGGCCTTGTCTTGGTCACCATTTGTTTCCCCGTCTGTCCAATCAGGTGCTGACCTTCGACCACCAAATTGTACAAAGAAAATTCTCCTTGATTTCTACCATCACCATGGCAACCACACCAAATGTTTCCAAACGCAGGAAGGATGTCGTCCCATCAGAATGCCCGATTCCGGAGGAGGTGGAGCTTGTAGCCGAACTTGTCAGCACAGATCCCAACGCTAACTGGGGGTCGGAGCCCAACTTCAACCTCAACCTGGCTTCGTCGCCCAACCCTTGTCCGGCTACAGACCCCACGAAGCTGCATGGAGGCAACAGAAAGGATGATGGGAATAGAGGAGGGGGGAAACCCGTAGTGAAAAGAGCAGCTACCGTGGAAACCGGCAAATCAGCGAGCACTCTGACGACCACTGTGATGTCATTCGGTGAGAGAGACGATCCATCGCGGCAAAAAAGCAAAATTCCAGCTTTGTCTCGATCGCCAACCGCCGAAGTGAACATCAGAGATGGGCAAAGACTTAAATCCCCAAATATCAAACACCCAGCGACGCTCAGCCCCAAGACGCACTCACACGGCAACATGGCGACGAGTCCAAAACCACACCGGGTGGAGCAAACAACAATGGCGGGCAGCCCCAGAACCACCGAGAGAGCCAAGTCACAAATACCTAGAGGGATATCTTCAAAACCACACGCTGAACTGATAACAAAGACTACGAACAAAGTAACCGTGAGCCTAACAATGCAACCAAGTAAAAACAATGCCGAAAAAGAGATCAGCCTCGAAACTCCATCACCACCACAAACGTTGCTCCTGCCCGTAAACCCCAAAGACCCCAACCGGAAAGGAGAGACAAACGCTATCAGTCCGAAATTGGCGACTAGAACTCCAACCATTGCAGCCAAAACCCCGAAACCAGACTCAGTACTCCTGACTACCGGGTCAAACCAACAGCCACCGCATGACTCAAGAACTCCTGGTTCTGAGAGTTCCTCCATAGCTCCAACGTCACCAAATCAGACGGCAGAACCGGCACTGCTTAGTACCAAGATTCCCCATTCAGCTTCTCTAAGTCCTAAACCGTCCACGCAGAGAAAAGCTACTGGGACGAGAAACAGTAACGCATCAGGGTCAAAGGAAAATCTTGATTCAAGCGCTGGTTCTGGATCCAAAACCAGTTCAAACTCTAAAGCCACAACGGTGTCCAAAGACAGTCTGGAGTCTAAAACCGGTTCTACTTCCAAAAGCAGTTGGGACTCCAAAGATAGTTTAGACTCTAAAACTGGCTCCAGTTCCAAAGCCAGTCCCGATTCAAAGTCCGGGACGGGTTCCAGGGACAGCCTGGACTCCCAACACACAGCCAGAGGCAAAGAACACCCAACTGGTCTCGACTCTGAGACCACGGTGGTTTCTAAAACTGGCACGGGGTCAAAGGGCGATCAAGAGCCTAAATCTCTTCCACATGCTAAAGTCAGTTTCAATCTCAAAACCGGTCCCGGTGATGAAGCTCGCTCCGAGTCGAATCACAGCTCCGGTTCTGACGTCCTCTCCGGTTCTAAACTTGGACAGACACCGGACACTTCTCAACCCACTCGGATGGCTTCTGGCTCCAAGTCGGACCTTGTCGGATCTGTTTCCCCGTCATCCTCTAGAACTGGTCTGTCTGGGTCCAAAGATCACAACCTGAAGGCCGCAGATCCCGGTGCCAACCTCAGTCCGGACCCTAAGCCTGGATCAGATACCAGACCTGAACCAGTTGGGTCCAGTTCAAAGTCCTCTCTGGTAGATTCATCTTCCTCTTTAACGCTGTCTCCAAGATCAGGCTTGGCAAGTAGGACTCCCGGGTCCAATCCAGCTGGTCCAAACAGGGACATCCAGAGGAGTCCTGGGTCCAATCCAGCTGGTCCAAACAAGGACATCCAGAGGAGTCCTGGGTCCAATCCAGCTGGTCCAAACAGGGACATCCAGAGGAGTCCTGGGTCCAATCCAGGTAATTACCGCCACGGTTTATGAGACGTTTAAGAAGCAGGAGGAGACGAGAGGAAAGTCTGAAGTTGAATCAACGGAAATGTTAGTTTCCAAAGTTTTGAGGAACTTAGAGACTGAAAATCAGGATAGATTGACCTCTTTTTTCTTATGTTTATTCATATTTGATGAAGTTATTTGATTTGACTTGAAGCTAATACACAATGCAAATTACTCAAAATAAAACAATAACTGGGAATAAATTATCTAACAGCTCAATTCAAGGCCAAAAGATCGTTTAGTTTTTCATATTAGTCAGAAAATACAGACTAAAACAGACTTTCATATTTAAAGGCATCAAGGATCAAAATAACAGAAGAGAAAAATAAACTCTAATAAACGGAGTAATTATGATCTCATTTTTGTGAACATTTGTTTCTTGCTTCCAGGTATTTCGGTTATTTCCGGCCCACTGGCCACCTCCAGCCCCAAATCCAAAAGCATTGTGGCCTTGACAACGAGGGGAGGATCCACGCCAGAGCCGGCAGCATCTGTTCCCGTGACAACGAACCCCAGGAGCCCCTCCCATAACACCGGTCTGACTCGGGGGCTCACCTTTGACTCCATCACCAAGACGACGGGGAAAACGGGCGGTGGCATCGAAGGGGAACATTTGAAAGTGCCTGAGAGCGCAGTGACAGCTGTGGGACGACCGGCGGCGTCCCGGGAGGCCGTGACTGACAATGAAAGGTGGTCGCCGAGAGAAACCGGGAGGATACCGGGCACCCGGCCGAGCACACCGGATCACCTGGGAGACACAAATGCCATCGCCGCTGTTGGCAATATCCCATCGTCAATGGGAACGAGTGTGGAGAGGAAGACGGAGGAGAGGAAGAAGCAGGAGAGCAGGAGAGATCGTCAGGGGAGTTCTTCCTCCCCCCTCCATCCTCTTCCTCCACATTTGACTCATCCGTCGAGCTCCAAGCAGGTCAGGGAAACGGCGACCATGACGGACCCGAACGAGAGGCTCCGGGTCCGGGGAGGAGGGCAGAGAGAGGTGGGCGTCCAGGTGGAGGTGGAGGTGGTGGAGCGCTCGGCTTCCACCAGCCCCGGCCTCCGCCGGGGAGCTCCCACGTCCTCCTCCTCCGTTGGCTCCCCCAGCTGTCAGTCAGGTAGTTTGACGTCCCCCGCAGGCCCGTCGCTGTGCTGCGTCCCCGCCGGGCCGCCGTCCTTCCAGCACGTCTGCAAAATCGACATCGAGCTCCGCGGCCAGTCGGCGCTTCCGTCCGTCGCCGCCGACAAGGCGAGTTCGCTTCCCGCCTGTCTGCGTACGTTCAGCTTCCAGCGGAGCCCCGCCATGATGTCGGCGCTAGGACCGGGACAAAGGCGGGACGGAGACGTTAGCGCTGAGAGCATCTGGGAGGACGAGGAGGAGGAGGAGGAGCGCGAGAAGGAGGAAGAGGACGGCCGTGAAGAGGAGACGGCGAAGCCACAGGAGGTGGCGTGGGACGAGCAGGGGATGACGTGGGAGGTGTACGGCGCCTCGGTGGACGTGGAGTGTCTGGGAACGACCATCCAGTCCCACCTGGAGACCAAGATCAGGGAGCAGGAGCACCACATCAGGACTCTCAGGAAGTCCATCTGCTCCAGCAGCAGCCTCACAGGGGGCAAGATGAAGAAGAGGAAGAAGAGGACAGGAGGGATTCTGGGATGCTGCAGGAAGGCGCCGGCTGTGACGGACTGACGTCCACAACGTTCACGTCATGAGTTTAAACAGGAGATGATGATGATGATGATGAAGAACACTGACTCCTCCTGTAGTTAGGAAACCTTCCTCCATTTAAATACTCGCTGGAGGAAATGTCCTCATCAATCCTACGAACTCTCTGTTCTTCTACAGACTTCCGTACGCTGCCGTGTTATTTCACCTGATCTGTCCGTCTCTCAGCGGTGCTTCGTTTTCTGTGAACTTCCTCCAGTATTTCAGGTTCGGTTTTAAAACGTCGGCGGTTGTTGACGTGGAGTCGAGACGACAGCAGCTTCGTTGCTGGTAAATATTTTACTCACTTTCTTCTTCACCAAATGCTGCCGCACAAAAGCACTCAAGCACCCAGAGAGTCGGTGGAGAGAAGCGAGGCGGCGGTTTTCCTGCAGATTTGTAAGATGGACGGCTGCTTTCCTTTCCTTTCCTTTCCTTTCCTTTCCTTTCCTTTCCTTTCCTTTCCTTTCCTTTCCTTTCCTTTCCTGCTTCCTTTATTGTGGTTTGTTTGGAACCTTTTATAATTAACATCACGTTTCCTAAAAATTCAACCTGAACTATGCATCATATTTAAATGTTTCTTTTTCGTCGTGTTTGCAGCCTCAGAATAAAAACTTGTCCTACTTTCTCCTCTGTTCTGCTTTACCCTTCCTCCTCCTCTTCCTCCTCTTCCTCTTCCTCATCTCGCTTTCCTTGTGCGACCTCTCCATCCACCTCTCTTTCATAACTCCTCTTCCTCTTGTTGACGGAGCGCCGGATTTCTTCCTTGAATTATTCAGAAACATTAAAGTCACGCTCATGTTAACAACAGAGTCTCTCTGCCATGTTTTATTTAGTCGTTACTCACGTTGAGGACACATGCTGCATTAAAGATGTTCTGTTAAAGCGTCCTGTAAAAGTTTTCAGGAATATGATATAAAAAGATCATAAATATTATGTGTACGGCTCTTAGTGATCACATTCTACTGAACCGTCACTAGTAAACAGGAAGCTATAATGTTCAATAACTAAAGGAACATTATATCTGGTATATCTAGTGAGGTTCGCTGATAACAATAATAATACATTCCCAAATTCCCCGTCTTTCTTTGTATGTCCAATATTTAGCTTCACGTTGTGAGTTTATGTTTTAAGCATGTTTGTTATTTGTCCCACTGACATAAAAGTTACGCAAATTGTTTTATTTGCCTTTGTTTTATTTTATCTTAGTTTGATTATTTTATTCCGTTTATAATTAATGAAAAGTTATTTCCTGTCTACTTTATGTATTATTTTATTTTATTCACAATTAATTTTTTCACAATCTTTATTACAGGTGACATTTGGTGTCACATATATTTGGGAACAAATATATAGACCTTTTTAAATTTAGGCTAAATTTATATACATGTTTAACTGTTATTATCGGTTTGTAAATAATCTGTAAAAACACTTTGAGTGGCTCTAAAATGTAAGAAAGCTGCTGCACACTTAAAGTTTGATTGATTATTATTTTATTTTAAACTTAAAATATTAAAACAGGAAGGAGAAAGAGAAATTCAAACCCTGGCATGCCCCCCCACGGGTCGGTGCTGGTGTCAGAGACTCTCCTGTTCTGATTGGACGGGTGGCTCAGTTAAAAACCCCTCCAGGACGCCCCCCCCCCCTCCCCCAGCTCTACAGCCACAGCTTGAGGGTGACTGACAGCTCCAGGCAGAACTTTGGACACCTGTTGCCACGGAGACAGCTCCAGGCGGGAAAATCCCCAGAAGAAGGAAACAGAAAAAAGGTGAATTTTTGCCACCGCCATTTTGGTTTTCTGTCACTTTGTGTAAAATTTTTATTTTTTTTATTTTTATTTTTTATACTGACGATAGACATACAAGTTTATAGTGATTTAAAATATCTCTTCTATGGTATAGTAATAATATTAGTACTGTATTTTCAGTTGATATGAGTTTGAGTGTTGCTATTCTAATTATATTTGTAGGCTTAATGGGTTTTTAAAACGTTTTACTTAAGCGACACCTCAGATTCAAGCTGTTTTGTAACTTTACTCATCGTTTAAACTCAAATAAATGGTTTTGGTTGGTTGGTGAGTGAAAAATAATGAGCTACTCTTTCAATATTGCAGTAATTGTCTTTAATGGCAAAAAATAGAAAACACAAATCTCCACTTACCTTGCCTCTTAAATGTGAAGATTTTTTTTTTTTTTTTTTTTTTTCATTTTAAACTGAAGATTGTTGGGCTTTGAACGGCTGAGGACATCAACCTGCTCTGAGAAGTTATAATTAAAAAAAGTTAAATTTTTTAAAATATTTATTAGATTAATATCTGTAATAGTCACAAGACAATATCAAAAATAATAAAATATATATAAAAAAAATACAATATCTATAAATACTTCTTAAGTTTACCGTTATCCTGAATTTGCAAACTGTCATTCTTCTTAATTCACTCGTGTGCATTGTTATATTTTGTCAACAAGTGTTGACGTGTGTTGCGGTGTGTACACCCTGTTCTGAAATGTGCCACATCGTCTGAAGGTCACGATTTAAACCTCGCTGGCTGCCAAGTTTCAATCCAAATAACATCGCAGCTTCATTTTCTCCAACGGCGTCACAAAATCACAAGGAAACGGAGGACGGAGGACAGGTGATGACGTCAGCACCCGTCAAACGGCATTTCTGTGTTTGCTTTTTTTTGGTTCTAGATGGTAGTCCTTCAAAATAAAATATCTAGAAGTCTGAAAACTCAAACAAACGCGCATAAAATTGTAGATTTAGAGTTTTTGTTTGCAGTATCTTCAGAGTTCGGCCCATAGTGAACTGTAATGAATCGGACACCAAGTGCTGCATAAACACAACAAGAGTCGCAGGGCTATTTGTGGCAAACACACCTACAGTATATTCAGAGAAATGGAAAGGAACGGAAACATAATCCTCATAAATGTCAATAAGGCACCGCCCTCCTCCTCTTCCTCACTCTTCGTATCAGCGACATTTAAATAACTGACCCCGAAAAGCCCCAAAATATTAAAAATATTACTTTTCTTTCAGGTTTCTTGCTTTAATTAAAGAGGCAATGATGCAATAAATTAGTAATTTGCTACAAGACATTATTCACTAAACCAAAGTACTCAAGTACTGATGAACAAATTTATACTTCAGTGTTTTTATCGTATACCTTTTTTATATTTCATTATATGTCAGAAGGTAATATCGTTGTTTTTACCGTATTCATACTCAGATAAATGTAGTGGAGTACTTGTACTTTACAGATTAACATGGTTACTCGAGTTTATTAAATATGTTACATTAATAATTGATAATACTTGATTCTTACAAGGGCATTTGTATACTTTTTTTATGTACTTCCTGCCCTTGACTGCGATGGAGTATTTTATTGTAGAAGTAATTCTTCCGTGTGAACGGCGCCCTCTTGTGGCATTCACGATGTCGGAACTCGAGTTGTGGTCGCTTCTAGTTGCCTAGCAACAGTTCTACGACTTAACCACTTGGACGCCACGGTGCACACGACTTCCCACGTCGTAAATAAATCAGTGTACAACCGCATCGATGATTAGTTAACTTCAATTTGTTGAGTAGACACGTTAAACATTTGAAACAGTTTAGTTATTTTCTCCTTTCGCATGTCACTGTAAATCAAGTATTTATTTTTTGTATTTGTTGGTCAGACGTTATATTTGTATCCTAATGTTTTTCGTTCTTTCTGTTTTCACTCAGAAATCCGCCACCGGGTGCTTCGAGCTCTTGTGAAACCTCCGCAGCTGTGAAAGCCGTCCGGCCATGTCGTCTGCGATGCTGTTCAACCTGCTGCGTCGCGGTCGCTCCGCCGCCGGCAGACAAACCTGCCTCGTCCTACGATCCTCGTCGGAAACCTCCACGCCGTCCGGAAAGGTGAATCCGTGCTGTACATGCGTACTTCTTTTAACGGAGCCGTGAAGTGCTGCTTTTTAAAGATTGAATTTTAGGAACCGCTCAACTACATTTAGCGTCTTATTGCCGAACCGCACCGTCATTTGAAGGAAGTTTTACACTTAATTTGGTGACCATAGATGTGGTCATCTATCGGCTACCGTCCGTCATCTTGGCACACACAACGTCTCGATCGTTGTCTGAATCTCGTTATTTGTCTGCAGGTGGGCGGGGCATGGTTGGGGGTGGTTGGCGTGCGGCGGGTCAGCGGGCCGGGACGCTTCGACAGCGACGGCACCGGTCGGCCGGTGACCTGGGACTCATTCGGTATTTGGGACAACCGGATAGAAGAACCGATTCTGCTGCCCTCCAGTATCAGATATGGAAAACCCATTCCACAGGTCAGTGGGAGGAGGACTGGACGGACGGGTGAATAAAAGGACGATGGAGGGGTTGGATGGGTAAAAAAAAAAAAGGGATGTATTGATTGCTCACTGCTTCCCTCTAGAGATCGAGCACAGCTGTGTTAGACTGATGATCTGCAAGCTTCTCCTGCAGAGTTTGAACTGCACCTTGTTTTTCGTTTGTACAAATATTTGCGTTGGATTTGCGTTGTCCTAATCAGTAAAACGGAAATCTAATAAACTCAATTAAAAACATGAGAAACTTGGAACAAATAGATCAATATTACAAGAATTAAAGAGTGAATTGATGCCTGAACAGATGATTCATGGATTTTTAAAAAGAAGGCGTGAATAAAAGCAACTAATCAATCAATGCGTTCTGTTCTGTGGACTTCGTCTCCTTCAGGTCAGTCTGTCTCGGGTCGGTTGCACGTCCGTCTTGGGTCTCAGGAAGCAGAACGAGGACCGCCTCCGTGTCTCCCGTATCCATGACAACGTGCTGTACTTCGCCGTGTTCGACGGCCACGGCGGCCCACTCGCCGCCGACTACTGCTACACCTTCATGGAGAAATTCATCAGGTGGAAACTCGTAAATATGAGAATTATCAATAATTTACCACTAATAATAATAATAACAATAATAATAGTAATGTTTTGGTGCAGAGACGCTTTGGAGGAGGACGATGATCTGGAGAAAGTTTTGAAGAAAGCGTTTTTAGATGCTGACAAGGCGCTACACACATATCTCAGCTACTTCAACGATGGTGAGACTTGTAGAAATGTATTTTATTCCGTCGTGTATTTCGTGGGAAACTCCTGAGATTAAACATCGCAGCCATCACAGATTAAAGCAGGATGATGGACTGAACTGAAGTCAGTTTTTTAGTGACTTCCTTTTCAGCATTTTGAACTATAATACAAAAAATTCTCCCCAGCTTCTTTCCTGACAGCCGGCACCACGGCAACGGTTGCCGTGCTACGTGACGGCGTGGAGCTGGTGGTCGGTAGCGTCGGTGACAGCCGGGCGATGTTGTGCAGAAAGGGACGAGTCAAAAAGATGACGAAAGACCACACGCCTGACTGCAAGGACGAGAGACAGCGGTACGACTCCTTCTACTACTGCTCTGATTAATACTACTTTTACTGCAGTAACTACAACAGTACTTTTAATATTTTACATACTGTGAGTCGTAGTGTTTTAGACATTATCAAATAAAAAAATCATGAATAAATACAAACAAAATGTGCACATAACCACAAATGTGCAAAATGATGTCATCGGCATAAAAGCAGTGCTGAGTGGGGAAATAAATATGACTTATACACAGACTAAACAGCTAGGGGTCTGATGGAGGTCCTTGAGGGACACCTTTATAAGTTAAAATCAGTAATACAATAAACTGTGATCTGCTTTGCACCTGTTGTAAAGTGAAGATAAGACTCGTTAGATTGCAGGCGTGTTTGTTTTGAGAGTCCAGTTAGCAGCTTAACAGCGATGCATTCATGAACTGCTTTGTTTTAAAGTCCTTCAGGGAACTAAACATCACCAGGGAGGACAGTCACTGCATTGTTCATTCATTGGATTCATTTTTGTTGTTGTTCCTCTTCGGAGCAAAGAATCATGAAGGGTTGAAGCCAGACCTGTTATATACTGATGATATTTTAATAATAGAGATTTTGGGAGAGATTTGGTCGTAAATCACTGAAAGTCCAAAGGTAGATCTGGACCTGAGTAAACTGCAGCAGGAGGGTTCGGGTTTCCCGGCAGCAGGTCGTTGGGTATAAATACACTCGGCAGTATGTTGGACTGCTGGACATCGAGGACACCCCTGCACTCGGGAGGTTGATCCGGGCTGCCGGTAGACAGGGTTGAGTTCCCCCACAGCCTGAAGCAGCTGCTGTTATGTAACAGAGGAGCGAAGCTATGTTTAACTCTGGACATCATCCAAACACATGACAACCCTTCAGCGTTGAGTTCCTGAGAGGGAAACGCCGACATAAGTCAAAGACCTCAGTTGTCCTTAAATGTCACTAATTTTGATCCGGTTGCAAACGTTTCATTTGCCCCCCCCCCCCACTCACACACACACACACACACACCCTCAAAACATTTTGATGTCACAGAGATGTTGACCTTTGACTTTTTGGATTTAAAATGTCATCATTTAATCATTTTACCCTGTTAGACATGTGTGGCAAGTTTTGTCAAAATGTGCGCTTTAAATCTCTTCAGTTATGGCCACAACCTGTTTCTTGAGGTGACCTTTGACCTTCTACCACCAAACTCTAATCAGCTCATCGTTGAGTCCAAGTGGACGTTTGTGCCAAATTAGAAGGATCTGTGGGAAATCGCTGCACTTCTTAGTCACTAAAACCTGCAGACTCTCCGGACGACAACTGAACCTTCGTGTTTCTGTTCAGGATCCAGAGCTTCGGCGGTTTCTTGACGTGGAACAGCGTCGGTCAGGCCAACGTTAACGGCCGGCTCGCCATGACTCGCAGCATCGGGGACTTCCACCTGAAAACCAGCGGCGTCATCGCAGAGCCGGATACACGGCGACTCACCGTGAGTCCTGCAGGGTCGTCTGACCTCTGACCTTTTCGCCCGGTGGAATCAGTCGGACTTTGAATGCCAGACTTTGGGAGTGACTTGTAACGGCGGATTTATAGGAAGTGATCTGTCCGCCTCTGCAGGTTCAACACGCCAACGACTCCTTCTTGGCTCTGACCACAGATGGCATCAACTTCCTGCTGAGCGACCAGGAGATCTGTGACGTCATCAGCCAGTGCCAAGACCCCACAGAGGCTGCTGACATCATCGCTCAGCAGGTAGCTAAACCTTCTCGTTTTATCTTCTGGCAATTTTATGGCAAAAAAAAAAAAAAAAAAATGTGAAAATGACATCGCGACATGACATTTTTGAGAAAAAGACGCTGCAAAATTACACATTTTTCATCACGACAATCACAACAAAAAACAAAAAACGTCCACAAAGTCGCAGATAGCTCTAAATGAGGTGTTTTCCAGGCGCTGCAGTACGGCTCGGAGGACAACGCCACCGTCGTGGTCGTGCCGTTCGGAGCCTGGGGGAGGCAGCAGAGCTCCTCCACCGTCTACAGCATGAGCAGGAGCTTCACGTCGAGCGGGAGATGGGCGTAGACCACCAAACCCAAACCCTTCACGCAGCTCAGGAACCATCGGGACTCCGGGGACCCGAGTCCTTCACTTTCACCCGAGTTCATCCGAAGACGTTCTGAACGTAGGAATAACTTCCCCTCGACAACAGTGTACATAGTGTGTATAATAATATATGATGTACATACGCAGAGGTTTGCTGCAGCGCTTGTACAGTTTTAGAGAAAACACTTGTTCGCTCCGCGTGCCGTGTATTTTTTTTCCTCCAAACTTTCCGTTGTTTAAACGTCAAACCGTGCACGCTACTTTTATCAGTGAAGGAAAATGTTAAAAGTGGTTTTTAAATAACTTTATTGTAAACACTAGATTGCATTAGAAGGAGGTTTGGAAGACATTTGTCTTAATTCCAGAAAGCCGTTAGCGCTTCTAAACGTCTGACTTCATAAATTTGAAGCTTAAAAGATGCTGAATAATTTAAGAGCTACATTTATACAATACAGACTTTAGTTTACAAATAAAAACGTTTTGAAGTTTTAGCTCAGAAAGAGTAGCTAAGAAAATTGCTAAATTAAAGAATATTTATTAAAATGCATTCTCAGACAAATGTGATGAATATTCATTTGAATTTACAACATTTTCAGCATTCGCTCTTTTTTTTTATCGCCAGATAAAGTGAAATCATGAAATCGTTTCTTTTTACCATCCAAAATATTTAACGTTATCTTTAAAGAGGAGTTCTCGGTTGTCTGTTCTGCTGCAGGATTTTTTTCTCTCTTGCCGAGTATTTCAACATTTGCTGCCCTCTTTGGTCCAAGAGACAACAGATGAGGTTCAAGGTTTCAGAGTAAAACATCTGTAACTCTGTCAGATATCATCTGATCTGTGCTGATAAACATGACACCGAATCCCCTCTCAGCTCCAGACTTCTGACCTTTGACCTTTAATGCCCGGGTACAGGGAAGAATAAAGTTTGACGAGTAAAACTTCACTTTGTTTCTCTGTTTTCTACTGACGTTGCTTTTCAGATTTAGTTCATTTTCCCTGTCGACATCCCCGACAAGTCAAGACAAAGTTTGGATCTATTTTGTTATTGAAATATAATATATTTATTTATGACATATATATATATATATTAATAATATATTATTGGCTGCAGTATTTGTGTTTACTGTAATTTACCAGTAACTAACGCCCACCTGATGCTGCGACCCTTGACCTTTGAGCTGGTCCACCCTGTTGGGTCTCTGCAGTGCTGCTTTTACAGGCTGAAGTTGGCTGCAGCTGAGACGTGCAGTACTGCGGAGCGACCAGCAGGGGGAGTTGCTGCCCTTCACAAGTAAAATAAACAAAAAGCTTCAGTACACTTTTTAAACATTGTAATTCAAATTTCATTTTTATCTCAAACTTTATTTAAGATCCTGTGGAACAAGAGATCTTTTTTTTTGCAGATTTAAGAGCCCAAAACGTCGTAAACGTGATAATAAGCTTGTGATATAAATGTGACTATGAAAATGGCCATTTTGCATAATTAATCAAATATTTTTCCCTTTAAGTGCACATTGGACATACTTTACACTGACGTATTGAAGTGCAGGATTTCACCACCAGTCATACAGACTGCCGCCCCTCTTTAGCACGCCTTCAGTCATTAAAACTGGGCTTACCAAACACACGCCGAGTCTCCCGGTCAGAGTCCTCTGGTCGGGTTTGGATGTCCGTCAGCTGCTGCTCTCATCGGCTTATTTCTGACTCCAGCAGGTGAGATCATCTCTTTGTTCTTACTGTTAGTGTTTCAGTAGTTGATTTGATTTTGTTTTTATAAAGATCATTTTAAAGTTTGCTTCTTTAGATGAATTTATTTCAGGTCGAGCTTAAAATGACTACAGCTGAAAAGGGGAAATCAAAATTTAGTTTGGCTGCTTCTGAGTTCGACAGATTTGACCTCATCAGCAGTTATTCAGGAAACGTTTCAGTGCAAAAGGCTGAAGGCCAGATGTTACTAAGAGCTGCTGACTGTCCAGATCATTTTGAAATGACCAGTTTTGCTGTTAAGGAAAACAAAATCCAATCATCGAGTCCTTTTACTGGCCGTTCTGGAGCGTTTGATTATATGATGTGGGTTTTTTTTGTGTTGCATTGCAGACGTTGAGATTTTTACAACTTCTTATCTTAGATCACATTTGACCTTCGAAACAGCAGAAACGTGACGTACTTTCCATCAGATTACATTTTTGTTTTGCAGGGTAGTCACGGTATACTGGAATATTATCACTGAAATGGAATTATAATGTCATTTCTTTCTGTCATAACACTGTTCAGAGGAGATTTCTGCTTTCCAGCATAACAGTATGTTTTGCTTTTGCGATAGAAAAAAAATCTCAAGAGAAAACATTTTATTTTCAACAGCATTTCCACAAATCTTTTTATTTTTTTCAATTAATTATTTTAGTATTAATTACTGCTCCTCTATATTATTGTGTCTTGTTTTGCTGAATATTGCTGTCAATTTCTTTAATGTTTAATTGGTTTATTGTTTTAAGTCGAGTTAAAAGAAGGCCTTTACGTACCCAAATCCACCAAAGCAGGACAAAGCAGCTACCGTTAGCGAGTGGAGTTTCTAACATGACCTGTAACTCTACAACATAAAGAATATTTTGTTTACTTTACAGAACATATTGTGATTGTCACAGTAATTAAACTACAAATTATGGATCTACCAAACAAAAACAAAACATTTAAATGTTACTTGCAATTAATGTTTAAACGTATTTTAAACGAATTAGAGATTTTAAGATTTTTGATTAATATCTGCATTTGGTTTTCTTGTCCGTGACTTTGTGTCCTGTCATGTCTTTACCTGCTCCCATGTACTGGGTGACAGTTCATTGGTCCATACTGGTCATGTGACCACTGACCAACACACATAAGGAACAGCACAAAGGCAGCTTATTTGTACCTGATGAAGGCCTCAGAGGCTGGAACCTGTTGGCATGAGTTTTTACTCTGATTGAACAGCCATGACTGATTACAGGCTTTTTAATTAATCATCCTCTGGAGCGATGCAGATTTTCAACTCCAGAAGTTTTTGTTGTTGTAAAACTTTCCTCCAGTGTTCTGCGTTCAGGAGGGGAGAGTTGAAGGATGTCACGCAGCCGAGTGAAGATGGAGGCCGGGCTCAACGGAGCCTCCAAACACCAGGTACCTTCCTGATGCTGACGGTGCACATTTCAGAGATGTTCGTGATCCCGTGTTGTTGTTTTGCGGGGGGGTGAATGAACTGGATTTCAGTCTGCAGGTTCGGCTCTTCAAGGGCAGGGTGCCACCGTCAGCTTCCACAATATTCACTACAAGGTGAAACAGGGAGGAGGCTGTTTCTGCTGGAAGAAGGCTACGACCAAAGACATCCTCATTGACCTCAGGTGAGTGCACAGCTGTGTCTAAAACTACGGCTCTGGGGCCCAGAATGGGTCACTTAGCATCTTTTTTTGAAACACTGTGTTTGTATGCTTAAATTTAGACAAACTTCTGAATGTTAATGAATAGTTAAAGGACGGGATGAGTAAAAACCTGTCTGACGAAGTACATAATATATATATTATTGATTATAATAATAATCAGCCTGAAGGAGCATTAAAGTCATTATTTCTAATTTGCCTACACAGTTTGGCGAGAAGCTTTCAAACTTATATAATTTTTTTCCAGCCTTTTCCGTATTTACTTCTCAAAAATCTTCCAGAATTAATCTCAATGCAAGACATTTTTAATTTATTCGTCCTATAAACAAATCCTGGCAATTCCATTAAAATCCCATTTGCAGCATTTTAAATGCTGGCGTGACATCTGCACATCCATTTCCAGAAAGCCTTTCCTCCACGGTCCTGAACACAAAGACTCGGCAGCAGGACTCAGGTGACTGAATGTCTGACTCTGACTTCAGTAAACCGAGGCTGCACGATCAATACGTGTGCGGTTATTGTGTGTTTTGTTTGTGTACGTGCCGATCAGGAGCCTACCTGGGGGGCAAACGAGACCCAGGCAGGCCTCCGATCAAACACTCCCACATGTTTGGAGGCGAAGGAAGGAAGTTCGCTTTGTGGTTCCCTCTGCGACACACACACACACACACACACACACACACACACACACACACACACACACACACACACACACACACACACACACACACACACACACACACACACACACACACACACACTCACACACACACACACACAAGAAGCTTGTGAGAAGACAATGACTCCGAGCTTAAACCAACAAACAGGTCTAGTGGCAGGATGCCGGACTGCCTCAACACCTTTGAAGCTGGACTCGGTGTTAAATTCGCAGAAATGTGTCGGATTCTAGTAACCTGAAGAAATGTAGATAAACACTGTTGAGGTAAGAATAAAAGCAAGTGATTTGAAATCTACAAGTTACGATCAAAATGTTCAAGGAACGTTCCTGTTGTGCACGAAAGGAGCGCGGAGCAGGAGGACGTTGAACGGAAGTAAAGACTCGAAGTTACGTCTTTTAATTTTTTTTTAGATTTTAGATTTTATACACTTTATTAATCCCCGAGGGGAAATTTCTTCACTACAGCATGAACATCAGCACCACACGTTTTTGTGACTTCTGGTACGTCAACATTTTTAGGATCACGAGCAGTTCAGGTGGTTTTGCAGCGAATGTTTTCCCCCTCAGACGCCTCAGAAGGTCCCAGTGGAACTCGGTGTTGACAGTCTGACTCTGGGGGACGAATTCACAGTGACACGACCACCGCCAAGTGTTTGACCCAAAATCTGATGTCTGTGATCTTTGGCCCCTCAGGCAACGCTGCTTTAAGGAAAGCCATGATTCTGTGGTGGAAATCACTGCATGGGCTCAGGAACACTCGGCTGTAAACCCAAATGTTGACCCAAAATCTGATGTTTGTCTGCTCCAGTTTCAGGTTTCCATGGTGACATCACTAATGTTCAGGTACCAGAGGTCACGTTAACGTGAGGAACTCAGTGATGATGTTGAACTCTGAACACTTCCTGATGGAGGTCGTAACTTCCTGCTGCTCCGTGTGCAGCACCGTGCTGCGTTCAGGAACAGACTCTGATTCTTTGATGGCATCTTGTACAGATGTCCACTTTTGTGGATGGAACGATGGATTAATGCCAAATTTTCTACGGATATTCGTGGTTCCCAGCGGATGTACCCCTGTACCTTTGGTGACTCTATCTTTTCAGCTTACTAAATTGTGAGGTTAGCATATCGAGGATTTGAGTAAAATGTTTTTCCAGTTCAACTCGCTGTTGGTCCACCGTTATTAGAACTCACCAAGAAGTCCCGTTTGTTCACGTCGCGTGCCGTAAACACCCGACGACAAACTTTTGCAGTCTGCGCTTATTTTCTGTTATGAAAGGTGCGATTGTGTCAAAGTGCGGTGTTACCTGCAGTTTACAGTGGCTGGTATCTCCAGTATTTTACTGTTCAGTGTTTAATCATTAAGAGTTGAAAGTGGTTTCAGTCTGCTTCTTGCCCTCACAGTCTATAGCATGTAAAACTTTACCATCATTTATGATGCTGTGCGTAAAGATCTCACTGACGACTTCACTGGGTTTAAATGGTGTCAAATTCTTCTTCAAACATTGAAACACCGGTTTATACTAAATAAAGTTCACAAGCACGTTTTAGGTTTTTTCATTACGGGATGATGACCGAAGAAACAGCCTCAATGAGCCTCCTACACGTGTTATCACAACGAGGCGGTGAGTTAAATGATTGGTTTGTAGTTTAATTATGAATTGGTGACTTCGGATGGGACTTTTGTTTTTTTCTGTAATGATTGAGTCAAAAATTATTTTCTAAATTACCCCAGTTGTTCTTTTAGTCTAATTTGAGTTGCCCAAATCTTGAACCATGTGTAATCTTTCACAGAAATAAATGAGGGATTGACGTAAAGCAACAGGGAAATAAAGGAAGCGCCATCGTACAGAACAAAACTACTGCGTCGCGGTTACAGTGGATGAAATGTGCTGAACGAGCGAAGTGACGGACTTCGGAAAGTCCTCATCCCTGAAAAAAAAAAAAATCACAAAATATCAACTGAAAATTCTTCACATTTCTCCACTAATATTTTCTGTCTCTCTTCTGTCTCAGCGGGATCATGAAGCCGGGTCTGAACTGCATCATGGGAGCGACAGGAAGCGGCAAGTCATCGTGAGTGTTTGTTAAAACAACGAATGGATCATGAACAAACATCCAAACACTGGTCAGGTCTCCGTTTTAACTTTAGTGCAAAATGTAACAAACATTTCTAGAAAATTGGCAGATAAAAATCTGAATGAAAGTAGTTCAACGAGATGAACAGATGGTGGCGCTGATTCTGATGCGGACTAGCTAGCGCTACGTACAAGTTATCAGACGGGCTACATTACAATGCTCGTCTTTGAAGTGACGCCGAACCCTCCAGGAGAGAAAAGACCATTTTTAGCCTCTGGACGCCTTTTCTGATGTCGATTGATTGGTGAACACTTTATGATGAAGTTGATGCGTTAGAGAGCCTCCTCTGAGCCGACAGTTTAAACCTGCCCTGAAGATGGAGCCCGTGACTGGAGGTGGTTTTTCGTTTTAGGTTTCTGGATGTTTTGGCAGCCAGAAAGGACCCCGCCGGTTTGTCCGGAGAAGTCCTGATCGACGGAGCTCCTCAGCCTCCCAACTTCAAGTGTCTGTCTGGATACGTGGTGCAGGTGGGTGAAACGGGCCGGAGGGCAGGAAGAGACGACCCGCAACAATAAGACCAAAGCTGTTCTACTCCGACGTTTCATTGTTTTTAGAAAAACAGAAATTTAAACGTTGTCCTTCCTGCCTGCAGGACGACGTGGTGATGGGAACTCTGACGGTCAGAGAAAACTTCAGCTTCTCGGCGGCGCTGCGTCTCCCGTCGACCGTCACTCAGGAGGAGAAAGAAAGGAAAGTCAACAAACTGATTGGGGAGCTGGGCCTGGGCCGGGTGGCCGACTCCCGGGTGAGAACAGAGGGAGGGCGAAAGAGTTGGCACAAAGACACACCGATAAAAAGAAAGAAAGAGTGAAAGTCAAATCATGAAAGAGTCACAGCAAAGGGAAAGGAAACAACCAAAATGAAAAAAATGGCATCAATTAATTCAGAAATGACAAAATACAATCGAGACGTATGCAAATTTCAGGATGTAGCAAAGAGAACAAAGCAGAAGAGTGACTTGTTCAAAAAAAGAAAGCAAATTAAAGACAAACACAAAGAAAAGTAATGAGGGAAGGAAACAGGCAAGAAAGGATGGAAATGCTGAATGAAAGGAAAGAAGCGTGAAGTCTGAGTCGGCGGTGTTTGTGCAGGTGGGAACTCAGCTGATTCGCGGGATCTCCGGCGGCGAGAGAAAGAGGACAAACATTGGCATGGAGCTGATCATCGACCCGCCCGTCCTCTTCCTGGACGAACCCACCAGAGGCCTCGACGCCAGCACGGCCAACTCTGTGCTGCTGCTGCTCAAGAGGTGAACGCTGTTGGTGCTGCTGACGTCAGGCAGCTTCAACTCCTCCCTAATAATAATAATAATAATAATAACAATAATAATAAACAACCTGGTTTCAACCCAGACAACCAAACCCTGTCTGAACCTTCGAACATCCTTTGAACGTTTCTCCCAAAGTGGACCAAAATGTTGTCACACCTTTTTTTCCCTAAAAGATTTGTATATTTTATGAATAATGAGAATGTTTGTGTCCTTTTTCTTTCAAGAGGAAGCAGCTAAAGTATTTTAGATTATGTATTATTATACACTATATACATAGTACATTGTAAGACAACATAGCCTGAAAATAATGTCACGTAAGAATTGCTGTTAAGATTTGAAACACTGTTTTTGTAGTCCAAGAAGAGGTTAGATCATATTTAGTTTCAAGAAAATGTTGTTGTAGCAGGATTGTGCTACCGTGTGGGTCCTGAACACAGACTGAGTCACAGAGTTTTAGTTCAATCGGGCAAATCCAGCTCTCCCTGCGCTCTCCTGCCGTGCCTCCGAGCGCCGGTTCAGTCGCTGCCCCCCCCCCCCCCCCCACTCCTCCAGGTCCTGCTCACTTATAAGGGCGAGACAATCTGACATGATTTGGCTCAGCTGGGCTAATTATCCTCTTCCCGGTACCGTTCCCGGCACCGTTCCCTGAACTACTCCTCCACTCACTCCCCTCTGCAGCTGAGCTGAAACCACACCCCGCCACCACAGTTGTATATATATATATTTTTTTTTTTTTTTTTCTTTACGGCCTGAAATTAGCAATTTTCACTCGCTAACAGGACATTAGGTTTAATCCGTGTTTTTTTCTTGCTGTTTTTTGCAGGATGGCGAATCACGGTCGCACCATCATCCTCTCCATCCACCAGCCTCGATACTCCATCTACCGCCTGTTCGACAGTCTCACCCTGCTTGTCAACGGCAAACAGGTCGCTCACGAGCGCTGCTTAGTGGAATACTTTTAACATTATCACCTGATTTACTTCAGTCTTTATCTGGGGAAAAAACAAAACAGCATTTATGGTGTTAATTCCTGTTTTGTCTTTAAATGCAACGACCAGGTTTACCACGGCCCGGCGCAGAGAGCGCTGCAGTACTTCTCAGACATCGGTAAGAACGCCGGGTGAAGCTCAATCCAACATGACACGACAGGACGTAAAGGTGACGTTTGTAAGTCGGTTTGGACTCTTACTTCCCAGGATACACCTGTGAGCCTCACAACAACCCCGCAGACTTCTTCCTGGACGTCATCAACGGAGACTCGACCGCCGTCGCCCTCAGCAGCGAGGACGCAGAAGGTGCGTGAGTTCCTTCTTATGGACATAAAAGGCAGCGGGGAAAAAGTCCTCGTAGTAGAAGTCAAAATAGAATTACTTCATTAGAAAAAAAACATTGATGGAAACTATCAGTTTTATGTTATTATCACTGGACAGTTGTTATTGATGAACCAACCCTCAAATGAATGCTTCGTCTAGCTGACGCTGTGAAGGACCAGGCAGGGGAAGTCATTAACTCACATCAAACGGCCTCTTTTCAGAGCAAATTATAAAAAAATGACAAAAATTTGTTGTTGACCTTTATAATATTTTGCGAAGTTTAGCAGAATTTCTGTTTTTTTCTTCATGGATGAATATTTACTCAGGTCAGATGTTACTATTGTTCTATCAAACCCAAATCAATAAGGACAGTAATCAATAATCACAGCCTGCTTACTGCAGTGGAGCGTGGCTGGACAGATGACACAGTTCTGATTCAGGACAAACTAAAGACTTTCAGAGCCTCCACCAGCTGCAGAGACCCTGTGACACAAAATCCGACACCTCGTCCTCATCAGCCTCGGAAACATCTTCACCTGCAGAGCTGTTGTCATCAAACCCTCCAATATCAAAGACAAATGCTGTTCTGCACTAAACCTGTCGCCCAGGTGCTGCGGCATCATCTTACCATGAAGGTAAACCAAACAGACTCACCTCTCTGGCGTTGAGTCGAGTTTCTGCATCGTGAGACAACACTGCCCCCATCAGGTCAAACTAGAAATTACAACATTACCCTGTATACTTTTTTACCAGCATGCTTTTAATGAAAAAATGCAACCGTACACTTTTTAGAGAATCATAAAGAACAAAAAAAACAATAATGATTTTAATCATTTAACATTTTAACCCGAGAACATTAATGACAAAATAGTTTTATCTGAAATCAAACAAATATTACTGAATCATTTAAAGGGCAGACAGATGTTCATGATGTTCTTGAGCAGCGAGAGTTTCCAGGAAGGAGCGCCGCATCAACAAAACAAGAAGCGATAAGATGTCCAAGCAGCAGCTATGAAGACGGACCGACAGCTGATCTCTGTGCAGTGAAGGAAACACTGAAATACACATTTTAACCAGCGGTTCCTGAAATCACTGAAATCACTGCAGTCTATTTGACTTTAATGAACTCTGCATTGTCTCCATAACTCAATGTCCCAAGTCCAGCGTGGAGCGGCTGAGTGAAGGAGGTCTGGACACTGTGGAGGAGAGTCATGGTTTTAGAGACGCTGTAGAAAGACAGAATACCTGCTGGGTGATCCAGGTACACTCCAAACCTGTAGGACCACGGACCTGAGACCTCAGTACGGACATTGTTGTGGTAAAATATATAACTGTCTGTTTTACAAAATAATGACCAAGATTTGTCATTGAATCCAAAATTCTCTTCTCTGCTGGTGTTCTTGTATGCGACTGCTACATTAACTCCTCTTCCGCTCCTCTCCACCTCCCAGTAACAACGTCCAGTCAGACTCTCTCTACTCAGGACCTGAAAACGCCGATGAGCAAATCTGTTTCGATGATCAGAACAAGAATGTTCTTGATTCACTGACGTTACTTTTCTGTTCCCTTCAGATAATAACAGATTTCTGTGTGCTGTGTTTGGATCCAGAGTGATTTCTCGTGAATATCTTAAGAATCCAGCTCTGGTCTTTGGTTCTGGTCCTGACAGTAAAACGTCCACTTCACTAACAGTCTCTGAGATGTTTGTCCGTCCGTCCCTCAGAGCGTCCTGTAGTAAATCTCTGGTCTGTGACACAGCTGCTGTCACTTCCTTAAAGTAGGTGAGAGGCCGAGTGTTGCTGCTGGATGAGTGTGTGGACTCTCCGAGTGCTGACAGTGAGGAGAAGCTCTGCAGGAACTCGTGATCCTCCGTGTGTGAGAGCTTCTCCAGCTCGCCGTCTTTCCTCTTCAGCTCAGCGACCTCCTGCTGCAGCTTCTCCTGAAGCTCTCTGACTCGACTCACTTCGGTTTCCTGCTGAGATCTGATCTCCTGCTTCACATCTCCTTTTGTTTCCTGGAAGAGACTCATCATCTGGGTGAAGATCTCCTCGCTGTGCTCCACTGCATCATCAGCGGAGGCGTTGATGTCCTCCACCTCCTGCTGAAGCAGCTGCTCATCTTCCTCTTGCTTCTTGATTCTCTGCTGGAGGTTTCGTCGACTCCCCTCGAGCTCCTTCTGCTTCTCCGTCCTTTCTGCTGCAGCTGAGACGGTGTCGTGGTCTTTATGTTCCTCCATTAAACAGAGAGAACAGATAATCTGCCGATCGGTGCGGCAGAAGATCTTCATCACCTCATCGTGACGAGAGCAGATGTTCTCCTGGAGCTTCTTGGAGGGGTCGGCCAGCTTGTGTTTCTTGAATGGAGGTGCACCACAGTGAGGGTGGAGGTGATTTTCACAATAAGAAGCTGGACAGACATCACAGGCCACATCTTCAGGTCCAGCATAGCAGTGATCATCAGGAGCAGCTCCGAGTCCAGTCTTCTTCACCTCCTCCACTAAAGCTGTCAACATGGTGTTTTTTACCAGGACAGGCCTCGGTGTGAACGTCTTCCTGCACTGAGGACAGCTGTAGACTCCCGTCCCGTCCTCTTCATCCCAGTGGTCTTTATTACACTTCATACAGTAGCTGTGACCACAGGAAAGAGTCACCGGATCCTTCAGTAGATCCAGACAGATGGAACAGGAGAAGGTTTCTCGGTCCAGCTGAACTCCTTTCTGCTCCATTTTATCTCTCAGCAGCAGCGACTGAGAGTTTCTGTTCCGTAGAAGTGAAACTAGTCTGAGCTCTGATCTACAAATCATGTGTCTGTGCAGTGAACGGAGCGCTGACTCATCATCATGTTGGTTCCACCCATGTTCAGACTGCAGATCTGAGGGGAGGGAACAAGGAAGTGTGTTTCAGAGCAGGAAGAGGAGGGAGCGGTTATCAGGCTCCGACTTGTTCCAGGAAGACGAGCAGCTGGTTCTGAGTTTAACCCTTCGTTCACAGCAGAGCTCATTTAAAAACGTCTGCTCTGTTTTTAGGTGGTGCGTTTCAATTCAATTCAATTCAATTTTATTTATATAGCGCCAAATCACAACACGGTTATTTCATGGCACTTAACACATTAAAGTCCTTTACAGCAAGACTTTACAATATTATACAGAGAAACCCAACAATTCAACAATTCAACAATTCAACAATTCCCACATAAGCTTGGAGGGAAAAACTCTTCTTTAAGGGAGAAAAACCTCCAACAGAGGGAAGAAAAACTCCTTTTAACAGGAAGAAACCTCCGACAGAACCAGGATCAGAGGTGGGCGGAGCATCTGTTAACAGAACCAGGCTCAGAGGTGGGCGGAGCATCTGTTAACAGAACCAGGCTCAGAGGTGGGCGGAGCATCTGTTAACAGAACCAGGTTCAGAGGTGGGCGGAGCATCTGTTAACAGAACCAGGTTCAGAGGTGGGCGGAGCATCTGTTAACAGAACCAGGATCAGAGGTGGGCGGAGCATCTGTTAACAGAACCAGACTCAGAGGTGGGCGGAGCATCTGCCTCGACCGGTTGGGGTGAGAGGAGAGCAGAGAGAGAAAAGGACAGCATAGAGATAGAAGAGAAGAACTGTTGGTGGAGACGACAAGCGCAGAGCAGAGACATGCAGCTCCACGACAGGACATCTGGAAAAGAAAGAAGAGAAACTACACGAGTGAAGGAACTGAATGGAGACAACAGATAATAAGAAGAAACTATGGGAGAGAAGAAGATGGTGAGGTATGAGTCAGTTAAAGAGTAGGAGGAAAGAAAAGAAGCTCAGCATGTAATGAGGTCCCCCAGCAGCCTCGGCCTATAACAGCATAACTAAGGGTTGGTTCAGGTCTACCTGAGCCAGCCCTAACTATAGGCTTTATCAAGAAGGAACGTTCTGAGTCTAATCTTAAAGCTAGAGAGGGTTTCTGCCCCTCCAACACAAACTGGGAGCTGGTTCCACAGGGGAGGAGCCTGAAAACTGAAGCTCCGCCTCCCATTCTACTTCTGGAAACTCTAGGAACCACAAGTAGACCAGCATACTGAGAGAGAAGTGTTCTGCTAGGATTATATGGTTCTATAAGATCTCTAAGATATGATGGAGCCTGGTCATGTAGAGCTTTGTAAGTCATCAAGAGAATTTTAAACTCTATTCTTGATTTCACAGGAAGCCAGTGAAGAGAAGATAAAACTGGAGAAATATGATCTCTCTTGATAAATCCCGTCAGTACTCTTGCTGCAGCATTTTGGATCAGCTGCAGGTTTTTAATGAGTAATTTGGACATCCTAACAGCAAGGAATTACAATAATCTAGTCAAGAAATAACAAACACATGAATGAGTTTTTCTGCATCACGCTGAGGAAGGATTTTCCTGATTTTATTAATATTACGTAGATGAAAGAAGGCAGTTCTGGAGATTTGCTTTATATGGTGTCTAAAGGACAAATCCTCATCAAAGATGACTCCAAGGTTCCTCACAGTTTTGCTGGAGGCCAAGACAACGTCATCTAGAGTAACTAAGTGATTACAGAAAGAGTTTCTGAGGTGTTTAGGACCAAGTACAAGAACTTCTGTTTTGTCTGAATTTAGAAGCAGGAAGTTTTTGGTCATCCAGGCCTTTATGTCTTTTAGACAGGCTTCAAGTTTTACTAACTGATTAGTTTCATCTGGTTTTATAGAAAGATATAGCTGAGTGTCATCTGCATAACAATGGAAGTTGATGCAGTGCTTCCTGATGACATCTCCTAATGGAAGCATGTACAAAGTAAAAAGTATTGGGCCTAACACTGAGCCTTGTGGAACTCCATAACTAACTCTTGTTTGTCTGGAAGACTCATTGTTGACATGGACAAACTGGAATCTATCTGATAAGTAGGATTTGAACCAGTCTGATGCAGTTCCTTTAATCCTCGTAACGTCTTCTAATCTCTGTAATAAAATCGTATGATCAATCGTATCAAAAGCAGCACTGAGGTCCAGAAGAACAAGTACAGAGACGAGTCCATTATCTGAGGCTAACAAAAGGTCATTAGTAACTTTCACCAGAGCTGTTTCTGTGCTATGATGAACTCTAAAGACTGAACATCTTCAAACAGATCATTCCTTTGTAAATAATCACAAAGTTGATTTGCAACAACTTTTTCAAGGATTTAAGAAATAAACGTCAGGTTGTAAATTGGTCTGTAGTTTCCTAAAACAGCTGATCAAGAGTCGGCTTTTTAAGTAAAGGTTGAATTACAGCCACTTTAAAAGCCTGCGGTACATAGCCGGTTACAATAGATAGGTTGATCTGATCTAATATGGAAGTATTAATTAAAGGGAAGACTTCCTGAAAAAGTTTAGTCTGTCTCTGGTTCCAGAGATTCTCCCCAATTCAACATTTTACTGACGACAACAACTCAAATACAGTCAACGATAAACAGAAAGTAAACACTGCTGCAGAAGTAAACTGTAAAACTGGACTGACTGAGTTGAGGAGCTTCAATCTGCACTGCAGCCTTTTAGCAGGATGATGGCGCCCTCTTGTGTTGTAACTTGTTAACCCGCAAGAAGACGAGGACTGTCACTGATGGGCTGCAGGGCACAAAAGGTCAACCTCCATTGAAAGGATGAAATAAATAGTAGATCTTGGGCAACAAAAAGTTAAAAAAAACTCTCCCCCTTCAATGGCCGCCCAGCTCTCCAGTAACTTCCATTCGGTCCATACACTTGGACCTGTCCAGATGTTTCTGAATGCCTCTTTCTTTGTCCAGATCCAGATTCCAGCGCACTGTCAATGTCCAGAAGAGGGATCGAGGACAAACTGGTGGAGGAGTACAAGAACTGCCACGACTTCAAACAGACCAAAGCAGATCTGGGTGGGTACGAAAAGGTCACCGGGTCGATCGTCTTACGTGTCTGAATGTCCGAAACTGCTTCAGACATTGAAACGTTTACATTAAATGCTCTTACGAAGTGCCCATAGTAAAGCTTTCAGAGATTCTTGAAACAAAAAAAAACTAAGTTTAAATTGAATTAATGCGTCGACATTTGAATTTTAGGTTTAATTTTCTAGTACCCTGGAAAAACGCTTCCTCAACAGGAAGTTTTATAACAGCTCGCAAGTAACGAGGAATCTCTTTAGATTTGGGAGCCAAAACAAACTGCAACATATCATTAGAAATAAAGAAGGAATAAGTGTTGGAAATGCCAAAAATCGTACTCTAAAATTAAACATGAGTTCCAGTGGTGGAGTCTGATTGGCAGGTGAAGCCCAGGGGCTCACGGGGTTGGTGGTGCCCAATGTCAGGGTAAGAGAAAGGACAATACAAACAACCAGAGATGCAATACGACCTCCAAAGACACAACAAAATGAATTATCCACCATTACTATTCCTTTACAGGCAACATAACGAGCAGCAACGTAAACTGAGAGCTTCACTTCAGACAGAAATGACACTTTATTATTCGACATTTTAAAACCTTTTCCACTTTCTGTCTCTCCCAGAAAGAATAGTTCAGGGAAAGAAGATGGCCGCCTCCGCTGCCTCCAGAACCATCACCTACAGCACCAGTTTCATGACACAGTTCAAATGGGTTCTGAAGAGGACGTTCCGCAACCTCATGCTCAACCCTCAGACCTCCATCGCTCAGGTAGGAACGCCGAGCACGCTTGAGTTGGTTAACTGCTCTGCAGAAGTTCAAACTTCATGTCAATAAAACACGCTTCACGTTTCTTTCTAAAGTCACTTGAGCACCATCTAGTGGCTTTAAAAGGAACTGCAGCATCAGAAACTCAGTTTTATTTTTTCTGTCGCCATCACAAAATGATTTGGTGTATTTGTCTAAATATTGAAACGTTCCTTGAACATATGGAGCCGTTCACTACAGCTACTTCCATTGATTACTGTGACTTCCTTTTGTTTAGGTTGCAGTAACGGCGTTCCTCGCTGTGGTTGTCGGAGCCATCTTCTTTGATGTCAAGGAGGATCAGAGTGGAATACAGAACAGGTGTTTTACTCTTTTCTATTGTAGTTCAGCAACTGCTGCAGTAGAGTTAGTCAGTGGCATGCTTGCGTATATAACTGGAGCAGCAGATGTAACTGCAATAAGATACTGTATCTGCAGTAAAAGTGTCAGTTTTGTTCATGAGCTGTGAAGTTTTTCAGTGTAAAAATGTTAAATTACAATAAGTTTTGTCGCATTCTCGTGTGAGAATTTTGGATCTGATTGTTTACTGGGTCGTGTTTTCAGGGTCGGCGCTCTCTTCTTCATCACTGTGAATCAGTGTTTCAGCTCGCTGTCGTCGGCTGAACTCTTCATCTCAGAGAGGAAACTCTTCATGTGGGTCCAACATGTACTTTTGATATTTTTTTACTAACTACTAACACAATAAATGCAAAAAAGTGAAAAATGTACATTCTTGTACTGAAACTGTCTATTTTGCTTCATTTTTATTTAGAACTTTTAAATCTTTCATAGACTTTATCTCACCTCATCAGACTTTTAAGTTGGGTTTTTATTTTACAAATTGAAAAATTGGAGAAATTAATATGTGCAAATTTTTCCGAATGTTTTCTTCCCATGAATGATTGCGGTTTTATTAATTTGAACAAGACTAACAATAAAATGTAGTGGTGGAAATAATAACGATGATTGCCGTGCAAAAAGATAGTTGCAGGTTGCAATTAAGGTTTTTCCAGAGTTCGTAGTAATAAAACTTTCAGTTTTTTTTTCTCTCTCGGCAGTCACGAGTATATCAGCGGCTACTACAGGTTGTCTGTCTACTTCCTGAGTAAGATCCTGTCTGACATCATCACGCTGAGGACCATCCCCGCCATCGTCTTCAGCTGCGTGGCGTACTTCATGATCGGTGGGTAGCAGACATAACAAGGTTTTTATTTATCTACTAATCATGAGGCAGAAAGTTCTATTTTAATAAATGCTAAATTGTTGAAGTCAGTTTATCAAGGAAAAATAGACTGTTGGTCACATTTTCTGACATTATTTATTGATTCTTTGAAAATATAATTGACAGATTAATCAACATTGATTAAGACTCATTTACCAAGTTTAAAACTCGGCCCTTTTTGTTTTGCAGTGTATATTTCCATTTCAGTTTATTTCATTCTCAATATATCTGAAAAGTTTTTATAGTTTCTTTAATTATAAATGGTTTGTGTTTCTAAAATTCAGATTGTTTAGTGTTGCTTCGCTCTGAAATCAGATGCAATATTAAGCTTCATTTGAGGATAAATATATGCTTCTTTTTTTTTTTAGATACAAATAAAAACATCTCTACTTGCACTGCTACTTTTATTTTCCGTTTTCCTTTTTTAGTCATTAAATAATATACTTGGATTACTTTTCCAAAGAAATGCTCGCAATTTGTACATTGTTGCTTATAATTATAACCTCGGTTCTTTTATGTCTGTCTGTGTGTGTGTGTGTGTGTGTGTGTGTGTGTGTGTGTGTGTGTGTGTGTGTGTGTGTGTGTGTGTGCAGGTTTAAAGCCCACCGCCGGGGCCTTCTTCTTCTTCATGTTGACCGTGA
This sequence comes from Embiotoca jacksoni, assembly GCF_022577435.1. Lineage (NCBI taxonomy): Eukaryota > Metazoa > Chordata > Actinopteri > Embiotocidae > Embiotoca > Embiotoca jacksoni. The sequence goes on along the minus strand of NW_027185405.1, from coordinate 2,317,042 downwards.
CTCTGGTCGCCTACACATCCACCGCCATGGCTCTGGCCATCTCAGCCGACCAGTCGGTGGTGGCCATCGCCAACATCTTCATGACCATCGCCTCCGTCTTCATGATGGTGCTGCGCACACACACATCAACACACACCAGTTACAAACACTTACACAAGCTGTCGCATTGTGGTTCTGGAAGTAGCCGTCCCAATGAAGCTGGAGTAGGCAGTGCTCTTTGGGGTCGTTGGTCAAAACCTCCATAATCACTTCATTTATTAATAGATTTGACCATCTCACCTGCTTCTCTGTCCTCTTCTGTAGATCTTTGCAGGTTTGCTGGTGAATCTTCCGTCCATCGTCAGCTGGCTCGCCTGGTTAAAATATCTCAGTATACCCAGATATGGTCTCAGTGTATGTACACACACCATCACCTCTACATTCAGATAACACACTCTAGTCTATGAACCTTTTTGAAGAATTCTTTTGTGTCTGTAGCACTTTTTAGTCAAATAAACCATAAACTCTCTTCCGTGGTGTTCATATTCAGTAAAAACATCTGAAGAATCTTCCTGTACTTTGAAGAATGTGTTTTTAAAGCTGTGGGATTATATGCATGTTGTTTTCTCTGCTTCTCTTCAGGCCCTGCAGGCTAACGAGTTCACTGGGCTGAACTTCTGCGGCAGGTTAAACATCAGCATCGCTGGACCTGCGCAAGAAGCTCTGACACCCACACTAACCAAGTACAGAAACTAATGATGAGATGGAACTGCTTTAAAAGTATGACGAGGTCACATGTCAAAAGAGAACAGCAGGTGCTACAGTTTGTGTCACAGTGATGGCTCCCCCCTCTGGACAGCATCGCACATTACATCCACACATATTTGTTAGTTAAACAAATGCTTGACTAAAAAGGGAACCAGTTACTATTCTAGTTAATTAGAGTGGTAGTCCGTTAGTTTGGTAGTTAGTTGGTTTCTTACTTTGATAAATTGTGAAGATGTAAGTGGTTTAAAAAGTGAACATGCTAGTTAACTGGTTGCTGATGTGGAAGTCTTGCCAGTTTGCTGGTTAGTCAGATAAACAGGTAAAGATGGTTCCTTCTTTTTTGTGGAAATAATCAATTACAAATGGTGACACTTATTACTTACCTACCTGCTTAGTTTAAGTCTGAGTGATTACTTATTTACATAAAGATGTGACCAAATTAGTTAGTTAGTTATTAAGTCAATTACCTACTTAAGCTGTCAGTAAGATGGTTGGTTACATGTTAGTGATTTTCGTGCTTATTTAGTTATGTAAAAGGAGAGCATGACTGGTTGCTTCACGAATGAGCTCCCCAGCTTGTTAACTAGTTAAAAGGTTAAAAAAAAATAAAGGGAACACTTAAACAACATCCTAGATCTCAATGAATGAAATATTCCAGTTGAAAATCTTGATTCATTACATAGTGGAATGTGTTGAGAACAAAATAACATCAGAATGATCAATGGAAATCAGAATCATTATCCATGGAGGTCTGGATTCAGAATCATACTCCAAATAAAAGTGGACAAATCAGATCACAGGCTGATCCAACTTCTGTGGAGATTCCTGAAGACAAGTCCAAATGAGTCTCAGTAGTGTGTGTCCTCCACGTGCCTGTATCACTCCCTACAACACCTGGGCATGCTCCTGATGAGACCACGGATGTTCTCCTGAGGGATCTCCTCCCAGACCTGGATCAAAGCATCGGTCCACTCCCGGACAGTCTGCGGTGGACGTGGCGTCGGCGGACGGAACGAGATGCGATGTCCCGGATGTGCTGGATTGGATTCAGGTCTGGGGGACGGGCGGGCCGGTCCGTAGCATCAATGCCTTCATCGTGCAGGAACTGCTGACACACTCCAGCCACATGAGGCCGAGCATTGTCCTGCATCAGAAGAACCCAGGACCCGCTGCACCAGCAGATGGTCTTCAACGGGTCTGAGGATCTCATCCCGGGACCTGATGGCAGTCAGGGTACCTCTGGCTAGCACACGGAGGGCTGCGCTGCCCTCCGAAGAAACGCCTCCCCAGACCGTCACTGACCCGCCGCCGACCCGGTCCCGCTGGAGGATGTTGCAGGCAGCAGAACGTTCTCCACGGCGTCTCCAGACTCCGTCACGTCTGTCACATGCTCAGTGGGAACCTGCTCTCATCCGTGAAGACCACAGGGCGCCGACGGAGAAGCTGCCAATCTCGGTGTTCTCCGGTAAAGTCCGGTCGCCCCGCACGGTGTTGGGCTGTAAGGACAGACCCCACTTGTGGACGTCGGGTCCTCGTACCGCCCTCATGGAGTCTGTTTCTGACAGTTTGAGCAGAAACATGCACATTAGTGGCCTGCTGGAGGTCATTTTGTAGGGCTCTGGCAGCGCTCCTCCTGTTCCTCCTTGCACAAAGGAGCAGATAGCGGTCCCGCTGCCGGGTTGTTGTCCTCCTACGTCCCCCTCCACGTCTCCTGGTGGACCGGCCCGTCTCCCGGTATGTCCTCCGTCCTCTTGACACTGTGCTGACAGACACAGCAAACCTTCTTGCCACAGTGTGCATTGATGTGCCATCCTGGATGAGCTGCACTACCTGAACAACTTCTGTGGGTTGGAGACACCTCATGCTCCCTCTAGTGGTGAGGACACTGGCAAAATGCAAAAGGGACCAACAATCATCCAGAAAGGACGAGGACAGAGAAACGGTCTGTGGTCACCACCTGCAGAACCGTTCCTTTATAGGGTTGTCTTGATAATTGCCTCATTTCCACCTGTTTGTTCCATTTGTACAACAGCAGGTGAAACTGATCCTCAATCAGTGTTGATCCTAACTGGACAGCTTGATTTCACAGAAGTGGGATTGATTGGAGTTACATTGAGTTTTGAAGTGTTCCCTTTATTTTCTTCAGCAGTGTATGTTAGTAGCTCGGTGGTTAGTTACCTAACCAGCCTGTGTTTACTGTCTAACTGTGTGTTAGTTACTCGTTGAACCTGCCACTCAGATCGTTGGATTAACATCCATGTATTTACACAGATAAATTACTCAGGCAGTTGATAACATTATCAGACTGTGCATTTATTTGGTTGATCGGTCCATCAGCATGTTGAAGGCTGTAATCAGCTGAGTGGTTTGGTTGAAGAGGAACCTTTGTTTTGTGTTTCCAGTTGCACCGGGGAAGCTTTTCTGTTGGAGCAGGGCGTCGATTACTCCACCTGGGGCCGCTGGCAGAACCATGTGGCTCTGAGCGCCATGACCATCTGCTTCCTCATCATCGCTTACCTCAAACTGCGCTTCATCAGGAAGTTCACCTAGACCTTCATCATCATCATCATCATCATTATCATCACTATAGTAACATAATCCAAAACTCTGCAGCTCAGGACTGTGGTGGTCCATCGTTCTGCAGATATGATTTTTAGGTTCAGTTTTGCATTTACAGTAGTTTCAATTAATAAACAGTAAGATCTGTAATACTGCTGATTTGTTCATAAAATTATGGTTCTTGTTCATGAAGGTTGTTATAAAGACATTATTGATTATTTTCCCCTCCTTACTAACACTGTAGCACTTACCTGTATCAACTCATCATAAACTGTATCCTAATTTTTGCACTTTAAAATTCAGTCACTCAAATTCAAAAATGTAATATTTATGAATTTTTACAAAATAAAATACTGAATTTACATTTGGAATCTCTGTTCTGCACATTTTTTAAGTCCCCGCCACTTCTTTAAAAATATATCTTCCAGTCAGATTAGAGATTGTTTTGAGGGCTCATGCAAACACCTGCTTAATTGGTACTAAACACGAAGCACAGCTGAAGCTGATGGGAATGTTATAATAGTTTTACAGGTATTTGGTCGTAAACCAAAGAACAAATACAATTTTTGAGCTGATGATGGCGTTAGTGAGAAAAACTTAAGGCATCACCAAAGTTATTCAAATGAATCCAGAGGGGAACATGAAGTTTCAGGGAAATCCTTTCATGTGTCGTCAGTACATTTTACTCAAAACCATAAATGAAGACCTCATGGTGGCGCTAGAGGAACAGTCAGACGCTCACCAAAGTCAGTAGGACTCATCCTCTGGGTACCATGAATGTGTGAACCAAATTTCATTCCAATCCATCCTGTATTTGTTGACACATTTGAGTCCACAATCAGCTGCAGCGCGGCCTTTTTGTTTGGATATCACAAGGTAAAGGGAGAAGATGATGAATATAAAACACACCTGGAAAGATCAGCGCGCTACGGTTGACTGTACAGTAGGTGTGTTTATGTAAACAGACCCTCGCTACCATAGCAACCACTGCTCTAAACAGTCAGTGTGTGTGTGTGTGTGTGTGTGTGTGTGTGTGTGTGTGTGTGTGTGTGTGTGTGTGTGTGTGTGTGTGTGTGTGGAAATCTCTTGTTCCGCTTGAGTAACACCTGTAACGGGATCCAGGTCGCGAGCTGCTGTGGACAAAATCATTGTGTGGGAAGTGAGTGAGTAACTTTTTCCATAAATCGTTTAATGTGCTGTTGAGCAAGGCACTGACCCAACAGCTGAGACAAAAAGAATAAAAAGCAGGTTTATCCCCCGAATTCAGTCAAACAATTTGTCTTTTTCCCTTAAATGTAAAAGTTGTGTGTTTTGGTAATTTAGAAAAGGCTCACAGAGAAATAGTTTTGCAACTTTCTTCTACAAATGTCTTATTTTAAGCCTTTGATGGCGAAATTCAGAGACTAATGATCTAGAGACTATGGAGGAAACATTTGGGTTTATTGCTGTAAGACTTTACTGCTCTCCAATAATTTTTAGATTAATTAAAGGTCATTTTATTTTGACACCTTTGTGTTTTTTTACAATTCACTCGATTGGTTGAAACTAGCAAAACAAAAGTGTATGAGCACGGTTACGAGTAAAAATACATCAATATGAGCATCAAAAGCACTGATTATGCAGAATTGCTCATTTTGGAATATTACATAATGTAAATATTATTATTGATGCATTATTGTACACCGCTTTAATGCTGAAGCTGGTAAAGGTGGTCAAATCTTCTTAGCTCAGTCTGTAATAGTACGCCATCGTTTCTTTGTTAACGTTCGAGTATAAAGCAGAATTAAAATGCTAATAAACCAAAACATTACCTCAAAATTACGACTTGGTTAATTTTGTTGACATCATGGTTTTGGCTTTTAAATAACTGAAGTCTAGACAAACTGAACCATAACAGAGGTGGTGATTTCTCTTTGCATCATACTAAATAAACATGATGTTTTGGGGAAATTATCTCTGTAGATCAAACAAAAAACGTCATGTTTTAATGCCCTTAAATCTGGGCTTGAATGAAATTACACAAGATGCTGTTCTGAGGTTTAGTAAGACGGTAACGAGGATTTAAAAACCAGTCAGGGAAACTCCAGATCTCTTTGTTAGCACCTGATGTAAACGTGAGAAAAGCTGTGAAAGCAAACAGCCAACGTTGCCGGCCACACTCGGTTTAAATTATATTTGAAAAAAAAAAGACTAAAGAGTGAAAGAAATAAAAGCAAAAGAAATCCTTTCCAGTCATGGAAACGTGTTGCTGTGAAGCAGGGCGTCACTTGATGTCGCTCCTTTAAAAAACAAAAGCAGCGAAGATTAACAGAGTTTTCCTTCTTTTGCAACTCAGAACCACAAACTGTCAGAGCAGCTCTGACTAAACTTTACAGTCTAGACATCATCCATGTGTTCCTTATATTTGTCCTCCTTCCTCTTCACTCCTTCCCGCCTCTCTTACTCTTCATCACCTTCTTCTTCTTTCTCCCACTCGTCTCTAATTTCACACCTCTTTTTCCTCATTTGTGGTTTTTCTTCATCGGTCGACATGTCTTGCAGTTTGACAACTCTGTCCGTCATGTTCCTCCTCTGGTTCCTCCGAGTTCAGAGCGTCGACTTTAACCGCGGTGAGTACAAATATATATTCATCTTAATCTGAAGAATGTAGATCACCAGAAGTATGACAGGTGTCTGCAGACGAGGTGTTGTGCGAGATTGCTTGCAGGTGTTGTAATTGGACCGGCTCTTTTTTTAAGCGTGTTGCTTTGCAGCGAACAAAAGACAAAAGAAAAACACGCCTTAGACCTGTAATCATGAAATATGCAACAAAGCCTGAGAGATCAGATAGCAGCACGGACACCTTCATACAAACAGCCCCGTTGACCTCGGCACGGATGACGAAGAGGTTCACTGGTCAGCGCCACGAAAACAGACCAAACAAACCAGCTTTTTAAAAGGTGACTGTGACACTATGGAGGGATTATTATCATGATCTTAGTCTGTAAAGTGTTGAAGATATAACAACAAATGCCAAATTATAAAGATACAATTTTTCACATCTAATGGTTTTTCTAATAATTTAATTATTATAACTAATGTTTAAGAGGTCGTTTAGAAACTTTGAACTCGTTTTAAAAGTCCTGATTTCCGAAGTCCCGTAGCACCGTTAAAATCTACGAAACGTCTCAGCTGGTCGAGGGAAAAATCCCAGTTTATGATTGTCTGTTGTTCAGAAATGAGGTTGCGTTGACGGACCTCAGATCCACAGTGATGTCACCAGGTGGGAACTCCTGACTGAAGTTCATTCACATCCTCTGACTTCTCTCCGTTAGCTCCATCCGACTCCGATCTGTCGAGTTTTGAGGTTCCAGAGATCGATGGTTCTGCTGTGGACGACACCTGCAGGATCTTCATCATCCCGACACCAGCCACCACCACCCCCGCAGCAACCACAACCACACCCATCACCAGGACGGTACGTGTGCTTTAGGCCGGTGTTGCTGCCGATGGGTATTTTTTTTCCCGATAGCAGCAGATCAGATTGTTGCTTCTCAGTTTTTAGAGAAAGCTCTGAAGTCACTGACACTTCAAGGGTCTCTTTAACTCTTTAAGATGATTCAAACTGAAACACATATAAACTTGTAATTTTACAGCAAACAGTCGCTACAACCAAAAAGCCAGCCGTCCAGACGTTACCAAGGAAACCAGAACCCAAAGACACTGGAACACCAATCAGGACGCAGCCAGCTGGGGGAAGACCAATCACTGACAGGCACTCCAACCATGTTGTCCGCCTCCTTCACTACCTTCTGGCCAATAGCAGAGGGCGCGTGGCTGGCTTTCAGCCAATGGGGAGGAAAGTAGGTTCGTTTTCTTCAGAGGACTCGAGTGACGAGTGACGAGTGACGAGTCCTAAAACCTGAACTGCAGACATAGATTTTCGTTTTTGTTTTAAAATGTGTAGCTAAGCGTTTTCCTATAAAATACGACCACTTAATTTATAACAAGTAAATGATTGTAATGTGAGTATGGTGTTTCGCTAAGCTTTGGCTAATTTTTCCTGGAATATCAGGATTAAAAGGATTAAAAGGATTAAAAGGATTAAAAGGAAAGAAAGTCTGCATGTTAGTTTACAGCTGTGCTCGCCAAAACAGCTTTTTTTTTTTATTGTTTCTTTACAATATCCAAATAAAACAATTGCATTTAATATGCTTATTTTTACAAGCAGAAATTCAAACTGTATGTACAAATAAATGGCCGACAGTAATTGTAGCTCTAAAAAGGTGTAGCATAATAAAACGAGGCTAAAAATGTTAAACTGTCATTAATGAACAGTCTGATTATTGTCTAAGAGAAAAAAACGACTGAAGATGTTCAAAGGTTATTGCTTATTTGATTTATTTACATTATTATTTGGTCTTACATTTGATAAATAACCATGTGTAAATTTGGTTATTTACATGAATTTGGTCAAATCAACATTTGGTCATATTTACGTTCCGTTTTGTTGACCTCAGCAAGGAAATAACGATCAGCAAAATCTAAGAATGTGAATTCGCGAGGTCAGAAAGAGACTCAGCAGCACATCACGGCGTTGGTTTTGGTGAGTATGTGTCGGTGCTGTTGAGTCCATGCTGCTGTGGTTCTGCCGGCGGACTGCAGGATGCTGGCTGCTTTTCTTTCCTCTGATCCTTGGTAGTGACTTTGTTGTGTTTGCCTGAGAAGACATGACATGAATTATCACTTCATTTACTTTGTGATTGTTGTGAGTCTAGAATTTGTGTTTGGGAGTGACGGCCCAGAAACAACGACAGCGTTTCGAACCTCGCGGTGTGGATCTGTGTTTAGTTTGTGTGTTGGGTCGTGCCATCGCTGTTGGAGAGATTTGCTTACCTTCTCTTCCTCTGAGCTCCGGCAGCACTGAGCTTCTCAGATTTGGGAAATGGACGTGCGATTTATTTTTGGTCAATGCGACGCCGCTGCCGTTACCAAGGTTACCGCGGTCGGACAGGAAGGGGCGCTCGCAGATCAGACTCTTCTCTGAAGGCTGAAAGGGCAGATAGAAGTTACTTCGAGGATAAAGTTCTCCACTCAAACACCGGCGGACATCGTTACCTGAAAGGAGAACGATCCGGCAGTATGGCTCGACACAAACTGTTGGGCCTGTCGACCGTAAACTCCACCGTGATGTCCCGGCTTGTCGACACATCTGTAAAACGCACAACATAAAGCATTGTACCACAATTCACACAATGGAAAGGTCGATTAACAAGACTCAAACCAGAGTGTGCTGCAGAGTTACGGATCCAAAACTCAACCAGGATCCAAGGAAACCAAACAGGCCAAATAAATTCAGGCCGAGTTCAGGGTTATTTTTTTCTGTGTTTATTGGTTTGAGCTTAAAATATAGAAACTACGTGACTTTCTAAAACGCAGTTAGCAGCAGGCACGCCATCAGTTTACAAACCTTCAAGGTAGCCATAGAGAGCTGGTTTGTCTGTTCCTTAGATGGTTCGTGACGGTGCTGCTTCCAGACCTCTGATTCAAAGACTACATCTCAGATGTGTTCGTTAATTCAGAAAAGAAAACGACCGCTTTCCCCGGTTGAAACATATATTCAGTTTTATAGTCAAAATTAGGAACAGGGACGTCAATTTCCTACCTAGCTAGCAACCTGTTTTCAGAACACTGAGTTTCAACTCCAAATTGCAATACTTCTTCAATAAACATTTTTCTGCAGCTTCTGTGTTGACTTCTATGAAAATGATGATCTGTGTCCAAAATTAGGTGACACGAACACACTGTAGACTGAATAAATACAGGGCCACAAAACAGAAATTCACTCTTATTATTGGGCTTAAGGATGTTACCAAGATCTTTGGAGTTGTTCTTGACTTGGCGTGGATGTTAAAATATAGTCTTTCATAGCTTTTCAGCTGAAATGAATTTCCAGTTGGATCTAAATGTTAAACTCGTACCTGTGGCTCCCAGGATGAAAACCAGTCCCTTGGGTAAGGTGATCGCCGGCGGCTGGGTAGTTGGTACTGACGGCAGAGAAGACAGGATTAAGAGCTGTGGAGGAGGAAGGGAGGAGGAGAGGAGTGGAAGAGGGCGGTGGAGGAGGAGGAGGAGGAGGTGGAGGTGGAGGTGGGGAGGGATGAGGAACGCTGTAATCAAGCTCGATAAGTTCTGCCGCGTCCACGTTGTGACGCACGGAGCTTCTAGTCGAAGCTTTGTGATCCGGAGTCGCCGTACACGTGATGGAAGTCAAATCTGTGACAGTTGATGTATTTGTGGTGTCATTTCTGTCGAGGTTGTCACTTTTCTTCCTTGCATCGGTGGCAAATGTAGTTTTCTGAGTCTTTGGGGTCACTGAGGATCTCATGTGGTTACTAAAAGATCCGGGCTTCGTTTTAGGTCCTCCAACCAAAGACTCGGGCTGAGGGACTTTCAAGGACTTTACATCGGACTCCAAGTCACCGCTGTTGTTCCTCTCGTTGCATTGGCTTCCAGAAGCCTTCAAAGTAAGATGTACTGAAGACTTGGCTGTTTTATTAATGGGCACAGAAAAAGCTAAATCCTCTCGGTTCTCCTTATCAGAGACTTTTAAAGTTTCCAGAATTGTGGTCCCTACTGATGTGTTTTCATTCGGCGTGGAGGTCGAAGTCGTTCTGGCGTCTGTGGTGATCTTAAACTTGGAAGCGCTCTGCTGACGTAGGCAGGAGGCCTCCGAAGAGTCGGGACTCTCCATGTTATCTCCACCTGAAGCACGGGTGATCTGAATGTGGTTAGCTGCCGTTTCGGTCACTGGGCTCATCTTCAGGCATCCATGATCGTCCTTGATGTCCTCTGTAAGTTCCCTGTCTTTTGGGAGTCCTTTGGAAGTCGAGCCGGTTTTGGACGGCTTCGGATTTGAGACTCCTTTGGTCTCTTTAGAAGCCGTGACGGACTGTGTTGAAAGATCTGAGGTCAGAGTCTTTGAAGGACTGCCGGGCAAAGATGAAGGGTTCTTGTTCATTTTGTTTGAGTTTGAGACTTTTGAGCATTCAGAAGTCCTTCTTTGTTCCGTGTCAGCTGTGGATCGTTTGGCCTGATGGGGTGAAGTCGCACTGATCTCGGTGACAGAACGGATACTTGGGGTAACGACCTCACTGTGATTATTGCTCGACAGCTGATTCGATTTAATTGCCAAGCTGGTGTCTGTCCGATCAACAGCTGATTCCAAACAACTCAACTTTGGATGGTTGGCGGTTACATTTTTAGACAATTTGAGCACTTTGGGGTTTGTGTTGTCTGTTTTAGACGATCTCTGGATCTCCACGATGCTTTTGTTATCAGCACTTGGCACAGTGTTGTCTGAGTCACTACACTCTTTGTCTTTTATACTCTTCAGAGAGTCTTCACTTGGTTCTGGACACACAACTTTCTCATGTTTAGGTTTTGCTGCCACTGTGTTTTTGTCCTTCAGGCTTGTTGCAGTCTTTGTAGCCTCTGATGAATCCAAAGTAAAGGTTTTAGTAACCTTAGAAATCTCTGACTCCTTCCTCCCCTCTGCACCGGTGGCTTTTCCTGGTTTACTTTTCATGGCCATGGAAGATTGTGCTGCATTATTGATAACCTTGTTGCCTAATGTTTTGGATTGTTTGGTGGACGTCAAAGGTTCGGAGGTATCGCGAATGGCTTTCGACAACTTCGAAGCTTGTTTCCCTTTTGTTTTCTCCGGCTTCTCTTTGTTGACCTTCACATCCATGTCTTCGGGTTGTTTCTTGTCCTTGCCTCTGCGGCTTTTCTCATCCCCTTCATCCCTTTCTTGTCTTGGGGTTTTGGTTATTTTGGGAAAGGTGGAGTTTTCTCTGTGGTCTTTTTGGATCTTAACATTCAGCTCATCCAAAAATCTGTAAAGATACAGGAAAGGATGCAGTAGGTTAATTTAGTCACAATAAGCTTCGGGGAATGAATCTGTAGTACTTTTGTATTGATGGTATTTGTCCAAATGTAAAACACAAAGATGTACCTGATGTGGAAAGAGTCTTGTATGAAGAGAGGATGCTCCAGCAGCTGTGAACAGTGAGCTCGTCTTTCTGGGTCCATCTCTAGACACCTCTAAGAGACAACACAGAAGCATTAGAGTTTGAAAGGGACAAAAAATGGTGACACAAAATGAACTAAACAAAACTAGTCGTGGAGCCTGAGATTTCCACAGATCGTCTGATGGTTGCTTGATTGTAATTTTGAAGATTATTTTTTTTATACTCTCCAATGCTGTTCATCATGTTTGCTCCGTAGATTGGTACATCTGAGATAATCTACTGAAGATGATGTGCTAAAATAGTTACAAGGCTCTTTTCCATGTTTGTGTAGCGACAAGTTAATTATCTAAGTTGAACTGAACCTGTGCCAGATCCAGGGCGGTGGGTGTGATCGTGGGGAAGCGCTGCTGCAGCGAGACTCTGCTGCAACATTCAGGCAGTCTGACCCCAGAAAAGACGGGATTTCTGTAGAACAACTCTTGATGATGACTCGTCAGGTTACCTGCAGCAGAGACGAGGAGAGCGCGGTTAGTGTGGCGGAGGGAAACGACAGCTTGCTAATGTGGTGCGACGCGCTCACCGAAGCACCTGACGATGTGGTATATTTGGTCGAGGTCAGAGTCTCCGGGAAACAGAGGCTGACCTGTTAACATCTCTATTAACAGACAACCTAGAGCCCAAACATCTACCGGTCTACACACACACACACACACACACACACACACACACACACACGCACACACACACACACACACGCACACACACACACACACACACACACACCTGTCAACATTTTGATCAACAGTCAACCTACAGGTGACATCCTCCCATCTCCACACATACTTACTTGCCGTACTTGATGTCTCCCACCAGCAGTTCGGGTGCTCTGTACCATCGCGTAGCTACGTAGTCGGTGTAAGCCCCGCCCTCGGCGGGCGATGCCACGGTGCGGGCAAATCCGAAATCACACAGCTTGACCACGCCCCCCTGAGAGATGAGGACGTTCTCTGGTTTGATGTCACGATGGATAATCTGAGAAGGAAGAGAATGACAGAATAACAGTAATAAACACGACAGGTGTTTCTTTTCTTTTTGTGTCTGACAAACCATTTTGTGTTTTTATTTGATGCCAGATTGTTCCCCAACCAAGGCTCACTGTCAGCTCACTGTAGACTGTGTGTAATGATGGACAACATAAATAGCCTGACTCCGCCAGACTATTGCTCACAGCTTCAGTTTTTTTCGCCGTGACAATAGTCTGGATAAACTGCTCGAATTTGCGTTCGCTCGGCCAGTCTGAAGTGCGGACCACTCGGCGACCACTCGGCGACCACTCGGCGACCGGTTCCGGTGGTCGGGCCGTTTGTCCAGATCTGATATAGGCTCGAATGTCTGAAACCAATTTGGGTGTTTGAGAGAGTTTAATCATTTATCCTCACATTTTGGTGGTGGCAGAAGGCGGCCGCCCTCAGGATCTGGAACAGGTGCTGCCGACTGGTGTCCATGTCCAGTCCGTTCGGGTTTTGCTCCAGCTCATCCAGAAGCGTCCGGTCCACGAACTCGAAGACCAGATACCAGCGGCGACGACGCTTCCACACCTCGAGGAGGTTCACCAGGTTGTCGTGACGCAGTTGCTGTGTGGTTAAAAAGACGAGTGTTTGTGAATTTGAAAGTTGGAATTGGTTACATACTGTGATCGTCAAAAACACTACGACCACCCCTTCCTAATGTCCTGTTGGTCCACCAAAACAGCTCTGACCTGGCCATGCCTGGACAAAAGCACCCTGACTGGTATCAGGCACCAAGACGTCACCGGCAGATCCTGTAAATTCTGAAAGGATCAGACTTGTTCCTGCACATCCACCAATACCCTGTCACCGGTTCACAGTTTGCCACTTTTGCGGACCACTCCTGAGCGACAGCTCCCAACAAGGCCTGGCCTTCTTACTAGTTCGGAGCGGTTTGGAGGTGGAAGTGACCATTTGTGGACGAGCTGGGGGAGGAGCGAGCGGTGGATCTGACTGATCTGATTGGAAACCCAAGGACACGATGCCTACACCGAGATACACACCGAGATAGCTGATGGACACATTTTATTCACTTTGGATTTGATGAGAGAAGTTGAATGGGAGTCTATGGAGCCGGAGGCTTTTTGGAGCCGACCTCTAGTGGCACTCGCTGGTATTGCAGCTGAAGACACTTCTGGATCAGAACCATTTTACAGACCTGAAGCTACGAACTCTTTTATATCCAGTCTGTATTTCTCTCTCAAATTCGTTCATCCTCTTCCAATAACGAGAGTCAGACTGTAACAATCTCAATAGGATCTCTCATAATGACTCAATGTTAGAATCTGACACGGAGTTGTTTTTGGGTTCGTTTGTCTTGTGATTGACAGGCTGCGTCTGTGTTTGGCTTCACTCAGGTTTCAGCCTCATACAGGCCTCCCGATGTCGGCGACTCATTGATTGATTGGTTGGCTGTTGAATTGATTGACGGGTACCCTGAGCAGCTTGATCTCCCTCAGGGCGATCTTCTTCACCATCTTGTCACCGTCGGAGTCCATGAATTTCTTGATGGCGACGAGTCGGCCGGAGTCCCGGTGACGGCACTTGAGCACGGTGCCGTAACTTCCCTCCCCGACCGGACCCAGAGACTCGTAACGCTCCATCACACTCCTAAACTAGAGGGACACGAAGACGCATCTCATGTTACTCAAACTATTTGTGTACAAATTGGAAGGTAAACAAAGACAAACAAAAAACAGAAGTACAACGTAAATAAAACTGAAACATAATTTCTGAAAATAAACAAAAATTAACAGAAAAAAAGAGAAGTGAAACAAGGAAAAAATACAGAAATGAAAACAAAAACCAAAAAAAATGTGTTGATTATTTTTGTCAATTAATTGATTGACTGGAAAAATCTTGACAAACAAACTTCTAAATCTCTAAATGATTAAAACAAAGTTAATACATTTACATTAAAACTTAAATAATTTAAAGAGAAAATCCTCATTTTGAAAAGTTTCTGTCAGTTGACAAGTTGTCAGCTAATCGTTTCACTGCTGTGTAGTTGAATTTACTTTATTAAACATTTCATATCTTTAGTATGCAATAATCTTAAATTGTAATGTGACTATCTTTCATAAATTGCCTATAAAGTGATAAGAAGTAGTCAATGGCCTCTGTGCCATTATTATTGATACAGGAATATCCATTGTGAGTATCTAAAGAGCTGCAGGATGGTAGTTTGCATTATTAGAAATTTAACAGAGATTCAAAAACATTACAAACAGTCTTCTGAGTTACAGAAACAGCACAACAACAACAACAACAACAACAACAACACACCGACCTGACAGGGATCTCCTGTTATCGCTTTAATCTGCGCGGTGAGCTCCCGGTATCACCGTAAACACTGGAGTAACGTCTTCTGTGTGTGAGTGTGTGTGTGTGTGTGAGTGTAACGTGTCGCGGTTACCGGAGAAGACAACCCGACTTCTGCGTCTGTCACCCAACACGTTCCCATAGTAACGCCCCCCGCCGGCTGTTGTTTTTAAGGGGAGGTTTCTGTAGATACATTTATTATCTATTTAAGCATACATTTCTTAATATTTTGTCAATTTAATTCAGCCGAATTAACTATTAACATTTCTTATTTAACTTTGTATCATTTAATATTCTGAAAAATATCAGTGAACAACTTTAAGACTGAAGAAAACGTAAAATCCTGATCATTCTCGGGCAGGTTCTGAAGCGTCTTTATTTTCGACGATTTCTAAACGGGTTTATGAACGTTTATTTACGACGGACATTAGTGACAATGTCATCTTTAGAATTTTAAATTACACTGACACGAATTCAAAAATTATGTGTATTGTAAATGTGTTTATGACACTTTAATTAACTTCCGGTTGTTTGTTAAACTTTTAGCGTGCAGATTATTATTTTGAGCTAAAAGATGAGTCCCAACACCAAATCAACAAACTGAAAGCTCCTTTTTCATTTATTTAAATCATGAATTGCAATATTGCAGCACAATGTAATGTAAAATTAGCCATGTTAATTTGCTGCTGTAATGAAAATGTGTAAGGAATAAGAACTAACCTATTTAATTTGTTAATATGACCATTAAACACCAGAGTGCATATGCAGTATTAGGCATTTTTGTAAATTTTGTATGCGTTTCTCGTTTGTTTATCTGATGCCGACTCGGTTAATTGGACTAGTTGTTCTAACTTGATACATTCATTAAAAAAAAAAAAAAAAATCCCAAATTTCATTTATTTGATAAAAAAAAACTTTCTCGCCAACAAAAATAGCCTATATGAGTGTATTTTCATGAACAGCTGAACATGGAGAGGCAACACGAACCGAAGCTCTCGGCCTCCACCTCGTATCACCTTTGCTGCATTGTGTAATTTTCCCTCTGCTGCCTTGTTGTAATCTTTATTTTAGGCACGTGATCCACCACCAAAATGTTTATATTACATGATTGGGTATAAAAAAAAAAAAGAAAGCAGCCCAGAGTCTCTCAGCAGTAAAGATGGGGAGGAGTTCACCACTCTGCGAAATCACTGTACACAAGGAACAACACTGGAAATCAATATGGGATGGCCGTGATCTTCGAGCCCTCGGGCGGCACTACACATTACAAACAGACACATTTCTGTGGTGGAAAAAATAAATTACAAGATCATTTGAAGCATCACATCATTGAAGAAAAACGTTTTTAATGAAAAAATATGTATTTACAATGACTACATACAGAATGTGTACATTCATCACAACAGTAAAAAAAAAAAAAAACTGTTTGGAGATGCAACGTGAGTTAATCTGGATTTTCTGCCAGTTTTCTGATTTCCTCCAGGAGCTCGGAGAACGACGGACGACCGTGAGGCTTCTTCACCACCACCGAAGAAGAGGAAGTAGAAGCACAGAAGAGGTTGAGGGGAAAAGGAGGAAGAAGAGAAGGACGAGGATGTGATGCAGTGGTTAATAAAAAGGTGTGATCGACCAGGAACATGCTGCATTCAAAGAAACATTTAATTAAATGGGTGAAGTAAACCTAGAAAATTCACATCACAAGATTCATTTACTTCCAAGTGTTTCTGATACTTTCAGCCACACTTTGTAGTCTTCTTCAAAGTGTGTTCAGAAACAGAGGAAAGCATTTCAATTTTGTTTTAACCTATATTTGACATTTTATTTGTCTGATATAAAAATGATTGAATTTTCTGTGGTCTAAAGTCTACAATTGCTCACTGAGTGAGTGAATGAATGAGTGAGTGAATGAGTGAATGAATGAGTGAGTGAATGAGTGAATGAATGAGTGAATGAGTGAATGAATGAATAAATGAATGGGTGAATGAATGAGTGAGTGAATGAGTGAGTGAGTGAATGAGTGAATGAATGAGTGAATGAATGAGTGAATGAGTGAGTGAGTGAATGAATGAGTGAATGAGTGAATGAATGAGTGAATGAATGAATGAGTGAGTGAATGAATGAGTGAATGAATGAGTGAGTGAATGAGTGAATGAGTGAATGAATGAGTGAATGAGTGAATGAATGAGTGAATGAATGAGTAAATGAATGGGTGAATGAATGAGTGAGTGAATGAGTGAATGAGTGAATGAATGAGTGAATGAATGAATGAGTGAATGAATAAATGAATGAGTGAATGAGTGAGTGAGTGAATGAATGAGTGAATGAGTGAATGAATGAATGAATGAGTGAATGAATGAGTGAATGAGTGAATGAATGAATGAATGAGTGAATGAATAAATGAATGAGTGAGTGAATGAGTGAGTGAATGAATGAGTGAATGAATAAATGAGTGAATGAGCGGTTGGGTACCTCGTGCCAGCAGCGGTACATGATGGCGTAGAGCGGTTGTGAGGCGCGGTGCGGTCGGTACAGCCGGATCCCCCTCGTGATGTCGTTGACTACTTCCTGGTTGGAGCGGTTTTCGAACGGAATCCGGCCCTCCGAGTAGATCTCCCACATCACCACGCCTGCACGTCAACACGTACACGTCATGAATGTCAACACTACCGGGAGGTTAGATTTAGATTTAACCGGAGTAATAAGCAAAAGATTTGAACGTTTTAAAACGATCTCTCAGCTGCTGTACGTCCAGCTGTTGGTGAGTTTTTGTTTGCTTCTCGTCTACTGCATTGGTCAAACCCAGTACCCTCACTGCTATGTGGACTTCTGGTACAAGTATTTCTGTTTCTGACGGAGTCACCAGGTCCTCCAACCCAGACGACCACGTAGATGAACTGATCCGACCCGCAAACACGACCCACGGGAGGTTTTTGTGAGAATTGGCGCTCTTGGTTTCTTTTAAACACATAAAGAAAAAAACCTGATTAAGGGAAGATGATGGTTTAAATTCAAATGATCACTTGAAACCTGTTGTGCGTTATAGCTACGACTCCCTTTAAGCTCTGCAACCGCCATCGTCATAGCAACGGTAGATGCGGCTTTAAAATGGAAAAGCAAGCAGCCGTTGAAATTGAACCCTCCTCTCCCTGACAAGGACAAACTGCGCACCTTCTCCGAGACACCGCGTCGTCGTTATTAATGCGACCGCTAGAGGGCGCTTCACTTTTAAAACACTCGCACGAAAGACGTGTGAGGACGTAGGACATAAACACAGTCCGTGGTTCCTCACCGAAGGACCAGACGTCCGACTTGCTGCTGTATTTACTGTAGTGGAGAACTTCAGGTGGAGACCACTTCACTGGGAACTTGGCACCGCTGGAACTGGTGTACTGGTTGTCAAGAACGTATCTGGAAACACAAACGAAATCCGTACAGGTGATTTTTGTAGAAGTTACACAGCATAGATGGTGTTATTTAGAAAATTGCTGAGGTAGCAAATTCTAGTTTGTTTCCAGTCGTTATGCTAAGCTACGCTAACCACCTGCCAGTCGTAGGCCTACCTGGTCATTCCGAAGTCGCAGACCTTCACCACGTTGTGCTCGTTAACCAGACAGTTCCTGGCTGCCTGGACAAGAGGGAAATATCCAGAAGAGAAAGATGAACTATTTTCACTTGGTTGATACGGTTTTAAAATATATTTACTCAACTACTGGACTAAGTTTTATCTTTAAATATATTCATTTGAACATGTAAAGACACTTTACCACATCAAATCAAACGCTGCAGTTTGAGCTCGGCCGGTTAGCTTCTCGCCGCACTACTTTATCTGGTGTTACATTTTTCTACGCTGTTAAATTCAAACTATTATTTATGTTGGTTTAAGCTGAATTCAGCTGTCAAGGTGGTGGGTCATCAAAC
Source organism: Embiotoca jacksoni (assembly GCF_022577435.1). NCBI lineage: Eukaryota > Metazoa > Chordata > Actinopteri > Embiotocidae > Embiotoca > Embiotoca jacksoni. Next base: position 2,298,417 of record NW_027185405.1, on the reverse strand, counting down.
TTTTAAGTTGTGGATTACAGGAAACAGGAAGAAGCAGGTCACTTTGTGTTGCCTGGAGATAACAGATGTTCTGGCGTCTCACCAGGTCTCTGTGGATGAAGCTGTGACCCTCCAGGTACTCCATCCCCTCGCAGACGTCCTGACACATGGACAGAAGCCACGCCTCCGTCAGAGCTCCGCCCCTCTGCCGCAGGAAGTTCAGCAGGCAGCCGTTCTCCATGAACTCGGCCACGATCAGAAGGGGGCGCTGCTGCAAGCAAACGCCGTACAGCTGCACCAGCTTCAGGTGGCACAACCTCCTGGAGAGACGGCAAGCACACGGTGGTTAGAAGGAGGTCTTTCTCTGCTCCCTCACCTGTCCTCTCCTTCAGCCTCCCTCCGTCCTTACATCATGACCTTGGCCTCCTCGATGAAGTCCTCCTCGTACATGGCCCCCTCCCTGATGGCCTTGATGGCCACTCGTTGCTGAGCCCTCCACTTGCCGAGCCTCACCACACCGAACTGGCCGCTGCCCAGCTCCTTCATGAAGGTCAGCTCACCGGGGTTGATCTCCCACTTTTCTGGAGGACGGAGACAAGAAGAGGAAGAACAGAGGGAGGAGAAGGAAAGGAGGTGTAGAGTAAATGGAGAAAGAGAGAGATCCGTCTAAAGGTTTCTTTAAGCATCATTTACTACGCATTCAATATCGTGACTTGAAACTTGCTTGACGCTGTCAGGACCTCCTGAAGCTTTTAATGACAGGTTGTTTTTGCCATTATAAAGATCTTAAATGAATTATTTCTGAAGGTAAAAATGTCATTTAAAACTGGAAGTTTCTGAGGACTTAAAGAAAAAGGAGCTGAAATATAAAGAGAGATATCGTCCGCATATGAAGTGTCTTTAAGTGAAAAGTGTCTTTTAATGACGGGTCTATTTTCAGATGGACTCGTAGAAAACTAATAAGAAGGCAGGAATTTAGCCAACGACACCATCATGTATTATATTCTACAGTTTAAACTTCAAGACATTTGTTTTGGATGTCGATTTGGATGAAATGAAGGTGTTTTGTTTATTTACCCGAGCTGAATCCTGCTGTGGCGGGGACACACCTTCCCATCGGTCCGACTGCGTACCGCAACCGGGTCACCAGACCTACAGGAGGACGTGAAATGAAGCGTCACACGCGGCGCTGTTGTTGTTGCGGACGCGGACGACGTGTTCACGCACCTGCTGCGTTGTGCTCGTGGTAGTGTATGACGTCAGGGATGGAGCTGAAGGTGTGTTTTTCAGCCAGGAAGAATTCCCCGGCGTCGCTTATTTTGATCTGGTAATGCCGAATATCTCCGTTGGTGCTGCACAAAACACAAAGAGGAGAGTTTCCAGGTGAGCAGTTGATGTATTTTTACTGTCTGTTGTGTCTTTTTCTGAACCTCCAGGCTGCATGTGGTGATTTACCCCAACGTCTTGGTGTAAACGGAGACGGTGTACACTCCCTGCTGACTGGACTCCCGCACCACGAAACCACCCTCTTTGTCCTGGAGCACAACAGGAAACAGAGTCGTTCTTTCAATAATCAATGATCAGTTCAATAGTGATGAAAAATCACACGTTTCCAAAAAGCCCAAAGTGACGTCATTATTTTTGCTGATTTTATCCCGACACCGTAAGATATTCCGTTGAAATAGTTTCTCATTTTTCACAGAAAAATAACTGAGGCATGTACACAATTATACAAATAGTGAAATAATTGTTACAGATCTACTTAAAGCAAATATAAAAAAGTGTTTATCACTGTTTCTTTCAGATGTAGACGGGTTTAAATGTAAATATTGAGGCAGACAGACAGGTCCATACCTCCTGTCTCAGCAGCTGCTCGGCTTCAGTCCTGGTGATGTTCTTGCAGTACCACCTCCAAGCAAACGGAAACAAAAATAATAGTTTTTATAATTCCTATGTTACAACATTTAAAAAAAAAAATGTCAAAAAGGATAAAAGACTCACGAGTTCGCCTCGATTCTATTTTTCTCTGTCACATAGTTACTGGGGATGAAGCCTTTGTTCCTGATAGAAACACAATAGAAGGAAAAACAATTCATAATCAGGTGATTTCTGCGCTTTGGTTCCTAATATTTGCTCCAAGTCCAAACGGCGTCCGCTGGAAGGATTTGTCCGGTCTTAGCTCAACGTACCCGTGTTTGTCCTGCGCCCTCCACCACAGCTGGTCCTGCTTGTGCAGGATGATGTAGTCCTCCCCCTAGTGGACGCAACACAACGCATCAACACACCTGCGCTGCTCGCTGCGTGCGTGTCTTTCGTGCGTGCGCGTACCTGTTTGAGCGTGAGGTCGGTGTCCTCCTTGGCGGTGAAGTCGTACATGGCCACGACGTTCAGCAGCCCCCCGTCTTCTCCGTCCTCGCCCTCGGGAGGAGGGAGGGGCAGCTTCTTCCTCGACCTGTCGACCTGACGCGGACAGAAGACATTAACACGCGGCAACGAAGAGCACGTCGACGCGCCGACGCACACTCGGTCCTACCCGGCAGGCGCGTCCCGGGTACCGTCTGCCCTGGAAACATAGCGAGCGCGAGCCTTCCAGCTCCATGCGCGTGCTGATCTCCCTGAAATCAACCAAATATTCAAGTTACTGATAATCCTTTTTATATTTCGGTGCACTCGCGGGTACGAGAACCTGCGGTACTGTACCTGGTCTGGACGGCGCAGCAGCAGCAGCAGCAGGTGGAGTGGATGGAGTGATCTGGAGGAGGAGACAAGGAAGAGTGAAGTTACCGTAAAAGTGCGTGAACACCGAGGAGCAACCGGCAGTGACGTCGTCGCTGGTTTGGTGAACGTCCGTCATGAAGGCCGTACATTTGGATTTTAGCCGGCGTCATCTTGCTCGTTTGGGGCGGTTTGGAGCCAGAAGTGACCGCCCCGCCCACTTATAGCTGTAACTTAACTGCACCACAGGCCTGTCAATCAAACAGACACGCCCCCCCTCCCCTCCCCAAAAAGCACAAATTTCTAACGCCCAGAAAACTGATGTGAATTTTTTTTTAAATTATTATTACACGAGAGAAGTTATTTAGGAGTCTAAGAAGCTTTTATCAAGTCAGCACCTGTTGGCACTCGGTGGTATTGCAGTTTATGACACTTCCGCCTCATTTTTCAGTCCCGGAAGCTACGAATACTTTAATATTCAGTCCGAGGTGTAAACACTGGAGCTGCAGCCCTGACAGTTTGTCCTCCAGTGGAGTAAAGCAGGCTGTCCTCCAGATTCACTCGTTAAGCAGTGGTTTATTATTTAAAGGACCAGTTCAACACTTCGGGCTTCATGTCTGATGTCAGGACGTGTTCTCTAGGAAAGTTAGTTCGTGCACTTTAAAGGTGTTTTTTTTTTTTTATATATATATACCTGCGACAGAGTCAGGCTTCTCCATCCAAAAGTTATTTAATGAGAATAACTTTTCTGAGCAGTTTGATCTCTGTTATAATCACAATTTGTCTCTGTTGGTTAAACTTGCTCTTACTGTGTCTCTGTGGTTTTGAGTAGGAGGTCTTTGTCAGGAAGTGTAGTTTCCTTTTCTGCAGAACGAACCTCTGTAGGTCCGTGTGTGCGTTTCTGTGGGCGAATGAACAGACAGGTGTGTGTGTGTGTGTGTGTGTGTGTGTGTGTGTGTGTGTGTGTGTGTGTGTGTGTGTGTGTGTGTGTGTGTGTGTGTGTGTATGGGGGCCATTTTCTCAGCGTTTGTGTGTGTGTGTGTGTGTAATTTTCTCAGCATTGCTGTGTGTGTTTTTCTGTGGGCGAATGAACAGACAGGTGTGTGTGTGTGTGTGTGTGTGTGTGTGTGTGTGTGTGTGTGTGTGTGTGTGTGTGTGTGTGTGTGTGTGTGTTTGTGTGTGTATGTGTGTGTGTGTGTGTGTGTGTGTGTGTGTGTGTGTGTGTGTGTGTTTGTGTGTGTTTGTGTGTGTATGTGTGTGTGTGTGTGTGTGTGTGTGTGTGTGTGTGTGTGTTGTGTGTGTTTGTGTGTGTATGTGTGTGTGTGTGTGTGTGTGTGTGTGTGTGGTGGGAGTTCAGAGCGTTTCAGAGAAAAGAACACGTCTGCAAAGCGACGACCACCATGTGACTTAAAGGTGACTGTTCGGTATCCCATCATGCTCAGCGCATGCGATCCTTTTGACGGTAATGATGAACTCTTCTGGTGGTTTGTGGCGAACCGACATCCCATTAACACACTTTCTGTGATGTTTCTGCAGAGCAACATCTGTGCGACATCATCACTGAGTTCCACACGCTGTTACGTGAACATTTGTGACACTTACAGCCAAGTGTTTCTGAGCCAATGCAGTGATTTCCACTACAGAATCATAGCTGTTTATAAAGCAGTGGTTCCTGAGGGTCCAAAGATCACAGACGATGTCAGATTTGGTCTCAAACTCTGTAAATGTTCAACAGAAACCCTTAAAATTCTTCAGAAAGTCTACGGCGATGAAGCGATGAGCCGGGTGAGGTGTTTCTGAGTGACGTTCACGTTTCAAGAGGGGCGGAGCTTCATTGTTCAAGACCGAAGAAGTCAGATCAGGAGACACCAGGTGGGTTTTCTTTGTCTCACCGTGAATTCGTCCCCCAGAGTCAGACTGTCAACACAGAGTTCCACTGGGACCTTCTGAGGTTCTGGTTCTGGTTCAGACTTCTTTTCCACTTCGTAGTCTTCAAGTTTGATTTTGAAATGACTCACCTCTTGTATCCTGTCCTTTGTATGATTGTTGTCCCCGTCCCCTGATTAGTTTCACCTGTCCCTCGTTGTCCTTCCCTCCCTGCTGTATTTAGTCTGTGCTCTTCTTCTTCCCTCTTTGTCAGTATGTTTCAGTGTCCTGTCTGTTTCGGCGTCTTTTGAAACCCAGAGAACAACAAATCACCTGAATTGTGGTGCCATGGTAACGGGGTCCTCCAACATGACATCACGCCTCCTCATGTTTGTCAAGAGACGACACCTGGAACGCAGCGCGTCGAAAGCAGGTGAGTTTCTCACCCTCGACAACACAATCGTAGCTCATCCATTCATGTTCCCCTCAAGATGAACCATAACAACTTTGATGACCCTCAGACTTTTCCTTCAGCGCCACCATGAGGTCAAAATTACAATTTGTTCAATACTTTGGTTTATGACCAAATGTCTGCAAAACGAATGACGTTCCCATCTGTGCATTAGTGCTAATTAGCAAATATGAGCGTGTCATTGCGACGTGTTGCTTTACTACAAAAACGGCGACTTTCGACTGAGTCTGAGTTTATTTTCCTCTCTGGGTAACTGAACCTTTGTGCCAATGAGAGAAACAGAACTGAAACCTAGCTGCCAAACGTTTCTCGGTACTCAGCAGATCAGAGGTGTTGCTTTGTGCACAGGTGCGTCGGCCTCTCTGCAGCTTTCAAACTCTACTTCCACGTTATCCGCACGGTCGGCATCAACGTGGCGTTAAAAATGTAGAAAGAACCGCAGTTGAGTGATTGTTTTGTTTGGTCACACGATGAACCGACGTCTGAGGCCAAACCACCAACGCACTGCTGCAGAGTTCAGGTTCAACAAATGTAAAAACCTTCAGATGTTTGTAACTTTTGAAGCTACGCCAGGAAGAACGAAGAGAAGATGATCTTCTGTCGTTTCTTACATACGCCGACGTTTTCCCAGATTCGGCTTCATGCTGGCGTCTAATCGTCACATTTTACACACATTTCTTTTGGTTTTGGTCGATTCTTCGAATGCTGCTTTTGTCCCGCCACAGTTTTGAAAAGAAGAAAGTTTTGTTTCAACTCATCACCCTCGTCTCAAAATCTCTGTCCTCGGACCCCATTTATGAACACGGGTACTTACTGGAGTGAATCATGGCGGTTTTCGGTTTCTCCCTCCTCCTCCTCTTCTATCTCTTCCTCAGCTCCAGCTTTTCGTCTTCAGCGCTGATTCCTCTGCAGCTCGTTGCATCGATGTGACGCCAGTGACGTGGAGAGTGTGAGATCGGTGGGTGGAGGAAGTAGAGAAGGTGAAGAAGAGGCCACAATAGAAAGAAGACCTGGTGAGGAAGATGATGTTCTTATTGCTGTTGTTTTTCTTCTTTGGCCTCGTCGACCGAACTCTAAACTTCTTGATCGAAATGCAAACGTATCAGTTGTGTTTACACGGCGAGAAAGACAGAGTGGGAGAGAGATGAAGACAGAGATAGAGAGGAAGTGAAACAATGACGTGAACTAAACCACAAAGCATCCGTCTCTGTGAATAACTCCAGGAAGAACGCACACACCAGCTCATCATGCAAAAATCAACTCCTGTTTCACCCTCCGATGAGTTTTTATCAGTCTCATCAGACCCAAAATCTGATCATCAGACTAAACCGGGACTTTTCAAAGTTACATTGTGTCTCCCTGACCTTGAGAACATAAACTGTAATCCACAGAGGAACAGCCTGTGGTGTCATTTTAACCAGCAGTCAGAGGCATCGTGTTTTTGGTCCGTCTGTCCATCCGGTTCTCATAGTTGTGTCATAGAAGAATGTCTCGTTGGAGTTACGTCAAATTTGGCACAAACGTTCACTTGGGCTTAAGGATGAACTGATTCGATTTTGGAGGTCAAAGGTCACTGCTACTTCACATTCATCCGATTTGTTTCACGCATCCATCTACGCAACCAACTCCCCAACACAACTCTGAGGCTTCATAAGAGGGAACCTCTAAAAGTGGGCTCCTCAGGTAGGTATGGTAGGTATTTACTTTATTAATCCCAGAGGGGAAATTTTTTCGCTACAGCAGCATACATACAGAAGCAATAAGACAATAATAGAAACAATAGAATAAAATAATAATAGAATAGAATAGAATAATATAATAATAGAAAAGCAATAAAATAAAATAGCAGTAAAAAATATAAATATAAAATATAAAATGCACAGTATATACAGTACATTATATATCTATATATATTATATACAACAAACCAAGAAACAGTCAACATATATATATATACAGTACAGTATATATCTATATATATAATATACAAATACAAGATTCAGGCAGCGCTGCTTTAAGAACAACCGTAACTCTGTAGTGGAAATCACTGCATGGGCTCAGGAACAGTTGTGTGCTGTATGTTGAAGATTTTAAAATTGGACCCAAAACCGAATGTTTCTCTGCTCCAGTTTCAGGTCCGTGGTTGAAATCACTAACGTTCACGTACCAGCGGTCTCGTTAACGTGTTGAACTCAGTGATGATGATGATGAAGAGACGACTCTGAATACTTCCTCATGGAGGTTAGTGTCTCCTCCGAAGCACTCTTTCAAAGTTCTCATTAATGATACATTCATTCAATGTTTGACCTGCGATACGTTGCCAGATTTTTTAAATCTTTGTGAGAATAATCATGACTCTCTTTGAACTTTCACTGAACCATAACATCCAACACAACAAGAATGAACTGGCAGCATTTTCTAAACAATCCTTTCTTTATTACCTGTCAATCATTTGCTGCTACCGCTTCTAATAATAACAGTGGTGGTAAAAAAAAAAAAAGAAAGAAGCCTGTGATGAACTGTACTCACAGGAAGTTTCAAGTCTCTACGAGCTGATTCTCCCTGAAAAGAACTGAAACCAGCTGCCAACAGCTGGTTTGGGCTGAGACAGGTGAAACTGCAGGTGTGTGGTGCTGGAAAATATTTAGCTACAGTCCAGCAGTGTATTTATTTACCAGTCAGGTGTTGATGATTAAACCTTAAAGTTTCATATGAACTCAGTGGCTGAAGTGCTAATGAGCAAGACACCTAAACCCCAACTGCTCCGGCTGTTTGTCCTCTGCTCACGGATTAGCAGGGTTTTCCCAACTATTATAAAGCTGTTTCAGGCACCGCCTACACAGAAAGAATGTAAAATCACAGAGGCTTTAAAGAAAAAGTTTTGTCTTTCTGTTGTTTATCAATTACTTGCTCTTGCTTTTCCAAATTTTGGGAACATCTTACATATGTTTTGTAATAATAATGGTCAGAAAGTTATATGAAATTTTATATTTTTTTAATTGCGAAAAATTTCATTTTTGTGGGGGGAGGGGGGGAGACTAATCCTGGAGTGTTTCTGTGTATGACATTTGTTTTCTCCAAAATGTCTCAATGTTTCAAACTCACTTTTTGAAACTGTCCTTGTTTTTTAAATGTACCACAGCTTCTCAAATGTGTACTTATTTTTTTAAATTGTCGCCACGTTACAACAAATGTCATTAGTTTAACTTGTGTGTGGTCCAAAAATGTTTTTTTTACCATCCTTATTTTCCAAAAACTTCCAGGACTTTCCCCAAATCGCCCCCCTTTTACAACAGCAGTCATTTTCTTAAAATGTACTTTTAAATTTTTTTTTCAAAAATATTGACTTCAAAAATGTTTTCAATCATTCTCACTTTTCAGGAACTTCTTAGTTTCTAAAACTGTTTAAAAAAATGTTGCTGCATGTCCACACTTTCCCAAAATATGCCTACTCTGCAAAATATCCTCATGGCCTCACTCTTCAAGGCACCTTTCCAAATTGTCTTCCCTCTGTCCTGAATGTCAACAACTCTCTCCAAAAATCTCGACACTTTCTAAAAGTGTCCACGCTGTATGTAAATGTCCTAAAAAAAATTATATTTGTTTTTTTAAAGAAAATCCGGATCAGTTTCACTTCGCAGCAGCAGCAGATATTGATCATTTTCCACTCAGCAATTTGACTATTCATATGATTTCACACACCGCTGATCTCTTTGACGCACGCACACTTTGCGGGTAGCGCAGGAAGTGTGTAGGTGTGTGTGTAGGTGTGTGTGTAGGTGTGTGTGTGTGTGTGTGTGTGAGTACGTGTGTGTGTAGGTGTGTGTGAGTACATGTGTGTGTGTAGGTGTGTGTGTGTGACACAGAGTGTGTCCGCCTCCCTCTCTTCATTTCCTGAATCCTGGTCCTCTTATTCTCAGCGACATGGGAGACAAACGCGCACCGGAGAGCTGAAGAAGAAACCGGACAATGAGGCGCGAAGGTAAAAAGAGACTCTTCAGATTTCTGTTTCAAGCCACGTCAGGTTTTAAGAAACGTTTTTGGTTTTTTTTTATAAACTGAAAGGTTGTTGCGCAAAAGTTTGAGTCTGTCAGTGAACCAACCCGCGCAGCAGCAGTCTGATTTCAGACCTGCAGCTCGGCTTTGGAAATGCATGACAACTTAGAAAACTCTTTAGTTGTTGAATAAATATTACAAGAATGTGTTTCATAGTCACGTGACAGCGAAATGAAGCACAATCAAGCTCGTTCAGTTTTATAATCACGCTAAATGTTGGCTCGTTATTGTGATTATTCTGTATTAAATGAGTGATTCATTAGTTGGAGTCGTGTTTTTAATCATTTGAAATCAAACTAAACCACCTGGAGCAGGTGGACGGAGTGCGCGTCTCATTTTCCCTTCGTCCTGCTGCATTCAAGTGCTGTCGGAAACATGGCCACCACGTTAAAATGCGGACCATTTAAAACCAAAGCTACCCAGGAAGGAATCGTTTTTTAAATTTGTATTTAGTTGAATTAAGACAAGATAATCAAACAGACACGCCCCCCCCCCCAAACATAGCCTCCCGCTTTTTGATGACTTGTGTAAGAAATGAATTCACTTTGTATTTAATGAGAAGTTGAATGGGAGTCTATGGAGCCAACCTCTAGTGGCCCTCGGTGGTATTGCACTTAAAGGCACGTTTGCATTGACTTCACTTTTCAGACCAACCCTTTTCTATAAAGTCTATTTGTTGTACTTGATATAGTTTATATTAAAGCAACGCGCTGAGGGTGTGGGCGGGGCCAGGATGAGTGCCGAGCTGCTATTGGAGGAGATGCTGATCAAGCGTTCCCAGCAGAAGAGGAGGACCTCCCCTCTGAACTACAAGGAGCGACTGTTCGTCCTCACCAAGAGCAGGCTGACCTACTACGATGGACGGGCAGAGGTCCAGTTCTTACTTTATTTATTACTTTGTTTATGTTTATGTTTTTATTGACTCCTCTGTTCAGCAATTATTCTTTTTACTAAATAAATACTTGCCACACATATTATCTGCAGAAAGATGGTACACCTTAACATACATGACGTTTTTAAACATTATTTCTTAAAGAAATAGTTTGACATGTTGGGATACTCGCCTGTTTGCTAAATATGAAGCAGCAGTTAGCAGCCAGTTAGCTAAAGCTAGCAAAAAAATGCTAACCACATATAACTACAATAAAACCACAACTACTTGTTTTTATACTTAGATTATATACAGATTTAAAATATAATGTGTTATTTGTAAGTTTTAGAAGAGATCAAAGGAGTTTATTAAGTTGAGGAAACAACATGTGACGCCACAACACAGCAGGAAGCCAAAGGTCTCAGTGTGGACATCAACAGCTGATGTCACATCTCAGAAATAGCAAAGAAGAAAAGAAACTGCTGTTGACTTGTTGTTTCCAACGACAGAAGAAGTTCAGGAGGGGCTCGATCGAACTGAGCCACATCAGATGTGTGGAGATCGTGAAAAGCGGAGGATACATCATCCCCTGCCAGAACAAATACCCCTTCCAGGTACAAATACACAAACAAATAATATCTGTGAAATGAAACTGCTCTCTGTGTTGTGGTGAAGCATTATAAGGATTATAACGTACGCGGGATCTCGGCGACGCTGATGTTCGTGTAACAGCACGATTTACACCGAGCGAAGAAGACGAGGCTCGTGATTGGTCCTTGGCTTCGTTTTTGCTCCGCAGACTGTAAATAAAAGTGGACGTAGCTTTCGAGTATGAACAATTTGCCCAAATGAGGAAGTACCTTAAACTGCAATACCACCGGCTGCCACAAGGGGTTGGCATCAAGTTATTCTGGTGTTGTTAGCTGAAGTCACTCCTCCTTATTGTTATCTAACTAGTTTGGGTTTTGTTTTAAATTGGAAACCAAAAGAAACTGACCATTTCCCTGCGTGTTTGTGTCCAGGTGGTGTACAACACCAACACGCTCTACGTTTTCACTCCGAGTCACGACAGCAGGAGTCTTTGGGTCCAGAGCCTCAAAGAGGGTCAGTGTCTTTTCAAGTGGAAGTGTGACAGATTTCCTCTCGTTTTTTTTCTATCTCAAGTGCTGCAAAAAGGTTTTCACACTTTGAACCGCACGTCTGAACCTTTTTTCACCACACATGGTCCAAATTTCCAGCAGCCCCGTGTTTCCTCTGACACATTTCACAACATTGTGGTCAGAAAAGTGAAACAGAGTGAGGTGTTGCTCTGACGTCAGAGGCGTCTGATGCCCCCATTTATTCAGTTACCACTCACTTTTTAGAAGTTTAGTTGGGTTCATGTCCCGCCCGCTAACATCGAAGGGGCGGGGCTTATGACCCATGCTCCAACCAGCCACCAGGGGGCGATCAATATATTTTGTCCTCACTTCTTGGGAGCTTTCATGTCGTATTCTTTTATGTAGTCTTGACATGGAAATAAATACAGCTTTTGTTCCTTTGAGCCTCACAAAGGAAGATTATTTACTTGGGTCAAGGAAAAAAAAATGTTCTCAGCTAACCTAAAGTAAAAACTCAAGAAGAGGCTGCACGTGAGCAAAGATCAGAGCTTTTTATGTTACATTGATGACCTTTGTGTGTGTGTTTGTATCCAGAGATCAGAGACAACCTGGTGATCTCGTTGAAGTTTCATCCCCAGTTCTGGCAGGAGGGGGCGTGGCTCTGCTGTCGCCAGGTAGAAAAACAGGCCCTGGGCTGCGAGGAGTACAACCTGTTCGGAGACAGTAAGAGACGATTGTAAATTGAATTACATTTAAACAGCATTTTAATGTTCCAGGCAGCGCTGAAGCATAAATAGTTTGTGTACATGTGTAGAGTTAAAGCAGCAGTGCACCAATAATTAACTAAAGTATGCTTTAAGTGCAACTACAACACCGTTTCCGAAAAAGTTGCGATGCTGTGTAAAATGTAAATATCAACAGAATGTGATTATTGAGCCTGCATTTGTGGATGCAGCAACCAACGGCGTTCAATAACAAGTTTTTCAGAGGTGTTCCTGAGCCCATGCAGTGATTTCCACTGCAGATTTGTGTCTGTTTTTAATGAAGTGCTACCCGAGGGGCCTTTTAGTGTTACACAACTTTTCCAGTCCTTTTTTTTTTTTTTTTTATCCTTTCCAACTTCTTTGAAATGTGCTGCTGGCATTGAATTCAAAGTGAGCATATATTTATCCTAAAATAATACAATTTCTCAGTTTTAACATTTGATATGTTTTTGTCTTCTATTTTCAATTCGATATGGGTTTATGTGATTTGCGAAGCATCACATTCTGTTTTTGTTCACACGTTACACTGCGTCCCAACTTTTTGGGAAATGGGGTTGTAATTATATGAATATGTAGTGGAGTAAAAACTAAGATTACGATAACGAAACCATAAACTCAAATATAACTTTGTAAAGGGCCTCAGATCACTGCAATAAGTAGAGCTTCAGTAGACGTACCTGTAGACAGAAGTAATATGAAGTTGCAGATGATCCTCACACAGTAAAATTATGACATTTGTCAGTGTAATTTTTTGCAGTGTAGGATCTGAAGCGCTTGCTTAGCCAAGTGTAAAACATAAAAAGGAAATCACACTTATAACTTTAAATTGCGGGCGTTACGGCACACTCATTCAAAGTTCAGTTCGAGATCAACGACGCCCTGAAACGATCAGCAGTTAGAGATCAAGACGGTAAAAAAGAAGAGAAAACATCCAAACTTTATGCTCAATTTGCTGTTTTCTGTTCCTCTTTTCTAGTTACCAGGAAACCTTTACCCCCGATTCCTGGAGAGGAACCTCGAGATGGGAGGGTAACCATGAACAATACACACACACACACACACACACACACACACACACACACACACACACACACACAGATTTATGAGTAACGTACATCGACCACGGTCAAAAACCTACCAGCATTTCATCGTTCCTGCTCCTGCAGCGTCGGCCCCTTCCTCCCGCCCCCGACGATGGGGATGATGATGAGGAGGAGGAAGATGATGAGGAGGATGAGGAGGGGGGGGTGGTGGTGGCTCTGTACGACTTTCCGGCCGTCGAGCCGCACGACCTGAGTCTGGTAAAAGGAGAAGAGTACATCATCCTGGAGAAGTGCGACGTCAACTGGTTCAAGGCGTGCAACAAGTACGGGTGAGTGTCGGGAAGGTGGTGACGACACGGCGATATTTAAATACTAAATATTAATTAAGGTTTTTATCGTGGAAAACAGTTTAGCTTGTCGTCACCTGAGGTTTTATGTAAAAGATATTTGTTTGATATTTTGTTTTCCAATGAAAAAAATAAATCGCATTGTGTTGCTTTTTTACGAGATGGAGAAGCGAACCAGAAAACCAAGTCGTACTGAGTTCATCTTTACGTGTTTAAGGAGAGTTTGAAAACAGTCAGACCAGGCGGCAACTCGCCTCCAAGGGCACTAAGCCCCACCCACTTATACCGTAACCCTGACTGCACCCAGGGCCTGTCAATCATACCACACCACAATAAATCATTTTTTTCAGAAGGACCACCAGATCTCTGATTTTCTTTGAGGTTTTTTTGAGCCAGCTCCTAATGGCCCTTGGTGGTATTGCACCTTCAGACCAGAAGTGTTTAACACACCTGGACACTACGTCCACTTTTACATACAATGATGTGCTTGAAAACGGACCGACGGGACTCAAAGGAGAGATCGAAGCTTTTTTTGGACGTCTTTTCTCACCGTACGTCTTATTTTTACATGAGAGAAGACTTGTGTATGACTGGTATTCATCTCTATACATCAAGTGGTATTAATTGCAAAAAGTAATGTACTGGCTGTTAAAGATTGTAGACTTGTGAATCAAGTCTGATTGTTTGGTTAAATGTTGCAGCTCCTCCTTGATTTATTGATGGTTTCCCAGCGTTGATCGTTTTCAGCCCGTTTGGTATTCGAGTAGCAGCAGAACTGTTGTTTTTTCAGTGTTTCGACGTCCTCGCTGACTTCCTTTTGTGTGTTTGTTGCGGTGATCGGTTTGTGTGTCGCAGCGAGGAGGGCTACATCCCCAGTACCTATGTAACCGAGAAGAAATCCGGAAACCTGGTTCAGTTCCCGTGAGTCTGTCAATCATTTGTTTGTGTAAAGTTACACGTTGATGTGGCACTTTGATGCTGGCTGAATCCAAATGTCTGGACTTGTTGTTGACTCAACCAACACGTACCAATGAAGGCCTGCAGCAAAGAACGCTGGCCAAACCCACCATTCATCCAGTCTGCCAGGACACCAGTACAATTTCTTCAGACTTAAAGGTCCAGTTTTTGGGGATTTACGAAAGTCTTTGGCCAGAAATGAAAATCCAATATCAATAATTATGTCTTCATTAGTGTAAAATCACCTGAAACTCAGAAGCCTTTTGTTCCGTTGCCCCAGAATGAATGTTTCATATCTACAGAGGGAGCGGGTCCTCTTCTATGGAGCATGTTCTGAAACCATGTTTCTACAGTAGCCCAGCAGGTAAAAACCAAAACAGATTTTTTTTTTTTTTTTGGGGGGGGGGGCATTTGGGAATTGATTCCTACTCGTAGAAGATAAAAGATGTCAATCGTGTTGGAGACTTGTAGCTTTTATTTTTGAAGTATGACGATCTACAACAGTCTGTTTCACACCGAACATTTGAATTCAGCCAGCTTATAAAGCTGTCAGAGGACTTCAGAAAGTCTGGTGTGGTGGGGATGTTTGTTTATTTGTTTGTTTGTTGTAGTTGGTACAGTAAACAAGTCAACAGGAACAAGGCCGAGGAGCTGCTGAGGAAGGAGGTCAGTCTCTCCTCTTTGACGCTTGTCTTCATAATTTTTTTCTTGTTTCCTTCATTATGTCATTTTTCCTTAATGTTTCCTTCCATTTTCAATGGTTTTAGCTTCTTTAAGTCCGTCTTTAAATTTAAAGTGAGCGTATATTTTTCATAAATCAATCATATGTTCTCTTTGGTCTATTTTCAATTCACTTTGTGTTCATGTGATTTGTAAATCGTTGGATTCTGTTTTTAGTTTCGTTTTACACAGCGCCCCAACTTTTTTGGAAACGACCTGGTTTTCAGCCTTCTGTTTGTCTTGGTGTCGCCCCCTGCAGGACAAAGAAGGAGCTTTCATCGTCAGAGACTCCAGCACCCCAGGGACCTACACCGTCTCTCTCTACGCCAAGTCTGTCGCAGGGTAATGCTGCACTCGTCGAAGGGAGCGTGATTGTCATCATGCCGGCCCAGACTGGCTCCACCATGTTAAGACCGGGGATCGGTTTTGGACTAGTTTAACTTTGGCTGTAGACTTTCTTTTAAATTGGACTTTGGACCTGGTTTTAACTGATTTGGCCTCAGTTTTAGACTGGTTTTAGACTTCTCTTGGATGTGTTCATGTGCTTGGTTTTAGACTTGATTTAGGACTGGTCTTTGGACTTGGTTTTTAGACAGATCTGGCCTTGATTCTAGCCTAGTTTTATACATTGTTTTGAACTGGTTTTAGACTTTGTTGAGACCAGGATTCAGAAATAAATGAAATTGAATGGGTTCCTGGAGCATAAAGAAAATCATCAGGACACCAGGCAGTGGGACTCAGCAGAGGGAAGAGGCACCGAGAGATTTCAGACCAGAGGGGATTAAACAGCCGTTACTAGCTGGATGTGAGCTGCAGTGTTGGTATGTTGTTGTGTTTGTAGGGAGGGAGGTGCAGCTATAAAACATTACCACATCAAGGAGACACAAGGCTCGCCCAAGCAGTTCTACCTGGCTGAGAAACACCTGTTCAGCTCCATCCCCGACCTGATCGAGTACCACAAACACAACGCAGCAGGTAAACGACACACCTGCCATCACACGGCCAAGAAGCCTCATACATGTACTTAATATTAAATAGTGGCCATTATTGATTGCCTTTTGGTGCATCTTCTAGTCGGTCAAAGAAGAAAGAATTTGTATTGTATATTTGCAAAAAGTTTACAGCTAAACAAAACGAGGTCCGCCACCTTGCTTGGTTTTTCCTGGTGGCTGAAATGGAGTGTGTGCAGAGACTTTCCAGGGTTTCTTCTTCTCATCTGCAAACACTGAGCGGTAGAGTTGCAAGTTGGAAACCCCCAAAAAAACAACACCAAAATTATCAGTTGAGCTACGTGTGAAACTGCTAATATAAAATTACTGAAGAGATGTTGCCATGATTTTCCAGGCTCATGAAACGCTTCTAAAAGTTCACATTTATGCATCTTGGTTGTCTTCTCTCGTCTGTCTCAGGTCTTGTCGCCAGGTTGAGATATCCCTTTGGGAAACAAGACAAGTCGGTTCCGTCCACCGCTGGCTTCAGCTACGGTGAGTCTTGTTGTATCTCAAATTGTTGTCCCCAATTGTTTTCCCCGAGTCCGTTGATAGAAGCAGTCTTTAGGCATTTACCGGTCTTAGTTGATTTTTATTAAGCGTAGTTTACAAGATATCTTGGAGAGCCCAACATCAACAAACATCTCTTTGTTGGATTCTGACTTCCCCCTTTCCGGCACATACACTTATACTATAGGAAGAGGTGTTACCTACAGTGAGGCGGGAACATTTGCATAGTATGTTTGTCTCAGTACTTTTCCACTGTCCTCCGTTTGAACCACATCCCCCTTTTGATCTGATAGTGAGTTGCACCCTACTGTGACCCCAACGTGATAAGTTCCTGCATAAGCAATGTGTTCTACAATGCTTACAGTCAGTATGTATTTTGTGCTTCTGTGCTAGGATATGTTTACAACAATACAACACATATATATATATATATCATATCATATTACTTACATATAGGTCGTACCATCACTACCAATCTTAAGGTGTAGACAAAAGGCTGTGTATGTAAATGTGAGTGATACTGCTTGGCCAAACCAAAAGGTCACCGTAGGAGGTCTGCAACCTGTGGGGTCACATACTGTTGTTCTTTGAGGCATTATCAGATGGCTGTCTGGAGGACTCCAGGGGGTGAAGGAAGACAACCCCCACCTCCACCAACCAACAAAGAATACATCAATACACATGACTTTTAGGTGGAAGACAACCCAAATTATATTGTATTAGTGTACAACATATGAGCCCTCATATGCACTAAGCAGATCTATATTCCACAGTCTTCACGCTGGGTTTTTTCCTGAAACAACTTGCCGGTCTTACCTCTCAAATCTTTCCCCTCCAGAAAAGTGGGAGATCAACCCCAGTGAGCTGACCTTCATGAAGGAGCTGGGCAGCGGCTACTTTGGTGTGGTGAGACTCGGCAAGTGGAGGGCTCAGCACAAAGTGGCCATCAAGGCCATCAGGGAGGGGGCCATGTACGAGGAGGACTTCATCGAGGAGGCCAAGGTCATGATGTAAGTGGGTCATTAAAAAAGAGACATAGTTCATTCTGCTGTTAGAGAAAATAAAGTGAAAGAAGATTAAAAAAAAATATGTTATTATAGCTCCCCCTCATGGCTGACATGTGTCAGTTCTTTTCAGAAAAGAACTGTCGGGGCTCATTATTTTCCATTCAAATTTCACTTTTACACAGCCCACGGTTTCAGGCTCCACAACTGTTTGTTTGGACAGAATAGTAATACTAATAATAAGAATAATAAAAATCCGACCAAAAACAACAGAGTTCCACTACCGTCGGTGCTTCGACCCATAATTAGGAAATGATGAATAAAGACTCTAAAAAAAAGAAGGCAGTCAGCTTGGACCTCTGCCTCCCTCTAGTGGAGGCAACCAAGTACTGCAACGACAACACCAACCATAAAACCACATTTTCCCAACATATGGCAGCAAATTACAAGCTGCTATAATGATAATGACGAAGCTTTGACCCACAAATATTCAAAATGTCTACTTTTCTCCGTCTTTAAAACACTTTCCATTTCAGCCCGATCTGTGTTTCCTCTTCAGGAAACTGTCCCACCCGAAACTGGTGCAGCTGTACGGGGTGTGCAGCCAGCATCAGCCCATCTACATCGTCACCGAGTTCATGGAGCACGGCTGCCTGCTGAACTTCCTCAGGCAGCAGCGAGGCAGCTTCAGCCTGGGGTCCTCGCTCAGCATCTGCCTGGACGTCAGCGAGGGCATGGAGCACCTGGAGGCCAACGGCTTCATCCACAGAGATCTGGTAACCACGAGCTCGATCCTCCGCGTTTACGCCAAAAATCTGCCAGTTGAGACGCAAAATATTTGTCTGTTTTTCATGAATTTCTTCCCTCCGCCTGTGTGACGAAGGCTGCCAGAAACTGTCTGGTGAACGACGCCCTGGTGGTGAAGGTGTCAGACTTCGGCATGGCCAGGTACGACTCCACGACACGGTTATCGGCCGTCTTCAATTTGAACGAGTCGGCAGGTAGAAACCCGACAGTCTGAACATTTAAATGCTGTTTACGTAGATACGTGTTGGACGACCAGTACACCAGTTCTTCAGGCGCCAAGTTTCCCGTCAAGTGGTCTCCTCCGGAAGTCTTTAACTTCTGCAAACACAGCAGCAAGTCGGATGTTTGGTCCTTCGGTGAGCACTCCTTTAATTACTGGTTACCTTTCTGTTTTAGCGGTTCATGAATTACAAACTTCAGTTTTTAGGCCTCCGATTTTTCAGCAAAAAAGCAGATTTTATCTGGAGAATGACGCTATAATACTTGTGTTTTATTTTTGGAAACTTACTTTAATGCTGTTTTTTGGGACGAAAGAAGATTTTTAACGACCATTTTCAGCCTTGATGAAACCAGCGGGTCTTTTTTTTTTTTGTGTGTCAAAGCACAAAAGCATAATCGAGTATAAACATCTCATCTCTGTTTGCCTCAACTGAACAGGAACACAACTTCAGTGCCTTTATTGTGTGTTTCCTTTCTGGCAGAAAAATGCGTGAACAAGAAGTTTCACCTGCTTGTGTTTGTGTATCCAGGTGTGCTGATGTGGGAGGTTTTCACACAGGGTCAGATGCCGTTTGAACAGAGTCCCAATCACGAGGTGGTTACCTTGATAACCCAGGGTCACCGCCTGTACAGGCCCAAAATGGCCTCGCCCACCATCTATGACATCATGCAGCTGTGTTGGCACGAGGTGAGAAGAAAAACATCTGTCGACCAGCTGTTGGTCCAGTTTATGGCAGTTAGCTCCTCCTTCACCTCTTCGGTACTGACCCGTGTCTTCTGTCTGTCTTCAGAGACCGGAGGAGCGTCCGTCGTTCTCGCAGCTTTGCGTCACGATCTCCGACGCTCTGGAGGATGATGCCCCGCCCCCAAACTGACCAATCGGCTGCTTCCAGCTGAGGTAACCGATGGGTGGTATCACCGTCTGATTCACACCACAAGTAAAACGGCTGGAAAGGAACCAATCAAACGGAGCGGACGGGCCAACGACACCAGCTGTTGTCCACCATTTGCTTCTCCGCTCACGTCGTCTCACTCTGAAGCTGCGTTCACGACACGTACTGGATTTGTTTTTGGGATGACGAGCCAACATAAACTGACAGCAATGAAGCAAACGCGTAGTAACGATGGACATATTAGCTCAGGACGTTGGATCTGGGTCTGCCTCTGTGTTTCCTCACTGTTATGAGATCTGTCGATGAAAGGGGCACAAACTAATTACAAGCCACAACACGCAATAAGAAACTTATTTTTCCTTCTCCTCAGGACTTGGTTAGCTGTGTGGACTGTCCGTGTGCTGTTTGACCAAGTCTAAATATTTGTGTCTTTTTTTTGTGTGTAATTTCACTGACAAATGTGGCTGCATATTCAGCAGAATAATATTAAAGAACAGTAGAAAGAAAACTAAATGATTTCACTGTCCTTCACCGTGTGGTATCTGCTGAGGAACTGTGTGACTGACTGCTGAGCTCAGCATTAGTTGGTAAAATGACACATCCGTCCTCAACTGCTGAATGTACAATAATATTCGTAACTTCTGCCACAACGTCCTTTCACATTTGAGGAAGTCTACGTCTAGTTTCCACAGATGGATCAACACAAAGACACAGTTTGAGATTCTCTGGAAAGGTGGTAAGTTGCTCTTTAAGATTATTCCCTGACTAATAATTCATGTTTATTTCTGTATATAGTAGTAACTGTATAT
Source organism: Embiotoca jacksoni (assembly GCF_022577435.1). Lineage (NCBI taxonomy): Eukaryota > Metazoa > Chordata > Actinopteri > Embiotocidae > Embiotoca > Embiotoca jacksoni. The sequence continues at coordinate 2,278,296 of NW_027185405.1, read as the reverse complement.
ATTATATAACTTATAAGTTTGATCAAATATAATGATTGTATTAAAATGAATAATGTGATACTCATTTCTATAGTGAAAACTCATATGTCATCTGAAGTCAAGAACTTAGTTTCAATATGCAGGCCTTTTATAGGTTATAGTTACTTTATTAATCCCCAAGGGGAAATGTTTTTGTTACAGCAGCATACAGGAAAGCAATAAAATAATAATAAAATAATAAAAAGCAATAAAATAACAGTAAAAAATATTAAATATAAAATGCACATTATATACAGTACAGTATATATATATATATACAAACAACCAAGAAACAGACAACGGTGTTATTGTTGTGTGATGGATTTTGCCAGAGGTGAGTTATTGTACAGTCTTATTGCGGTCGGCAGGAATGATCTCCTGTATCTGGAATGATCTCCTGTATCAGGAATGATCTCCTGTATCTGGAATGATCTCCTGTATCAGGAATGATCTCCTGTATCTGGAATGATCTCCTGTATCTGGAATGATCTCCTGTATCAGGAATGATCTCCTGTATCTGGAATGATCTCCTGTATCTGGAATGATCTCCTGTATCAGGAATGATCTCCTGTATCAGGAATGATCTCCTGTATCAGGAACGATCTCCTGTATCTGGAACGATCTCCTGTATCAGGAACGATCTCCTGTATCAGGAACGATCTCCTGTATCTGGAATGATCTCCTGTATCTGGAATGATCTCTTGTATCTGTCCTTGTGACAGCAGCTGGAGGAGTCTTTTGGAGAACGTCCTCCTCTGTCCCTGCAGCAGGTGGAGAGGGTGGTCAGGATTATCCAATATGGAAGTGTTAAAAGTATTTGGTCCAAACCGTATGATTTGAAATCTTTTGAAATGTCTATATGCGGCAGCGCAGAGCCAGAAAAGAGAGCATGTGATGGTTGGAGGGTTAGGGGAAGAAGGAGGAGGGACTGGCATCCCGGTGCCAGGAATCTCCATGGTAGAAGGATAAACTGCGGACCTCGTTGTGCTGAGGAAGGTCGCTGGAGGCGCCAGAGGAAAGGGGGCAGGAGGGTTGTACGTTGGCAGCCCGGTGGTGATGATGGGCGCTGTGGATGGATGAGAGAGGGGGAAAGAGGAAAGAAGACCTGGCAACCCGGTGCCAGAGTAGAGGGCAGAAGAAGGGGGGTGTTGAAGAACAGCAGTAGTATAGACTGATGGATCCAAGCCAGAAGGTGGGATGGAGTGCTGTGGAAATTAAAGAGAGGAAAAGAGAGTCGGCATCCCGGTGCTGCTGTGCAAAGGTGAGTTTATCTGGGGAGGTGGAGGGGGATGAGAGGTGACGCGCTGCAAAACCTGGCAACCTTTGTGCTTGGAGGTGCGTTGTGACGTCACTGTCGACGTTACGCCGGTGAGTTTTGCGTGGAGGTGCGTCTGTGTTTTGTGACTTTTGGAAAGTTGTGAGGAGTTGGGACAGTCTCACGTTGTTGTCGGAGCGGTGGTGAGGTATCCTCTTCTCTTTTAACTTTTATCTGACGGACTACGGTCCGGTCGGAGAACTTGGCCGGTGCGTCTTCGACGGGGGACCTGGCTGGACCGAGGGAGCGGTGGCGGCGGCTCGTGGGTAACCCTGGGGTTTTGGAGAGGGCAGCAGATCGAGGGCTTCCCTTGGCTGTATGGGTGGCCTGTGTGAAGGCAAAACAATCGTCGTCTTCGTCAGACGGGCTGAGGAACAGTAGATCCATGTTTGGGCCGAGGTAAGATCGTTTTTGTTTTTTCTGCGTGGTGTCTGGTTCCGGATGTAGAAAACGTGAACAGGCCGATGTTTAGAGTGGGTGGCCATTTCTAGGAATGTGGCCTGGAGTGGGGGAGTGGTTGAGGGGGGGGGGGGGGGGGGGGGGGGGGGGGGGGTTGAGGAGGGGGAGTGGTTGAGGGGGGGGGGGGGTTGAGGAGGGGGAGTGGTTGAGGGGGGAAGTGGGGGAGGCGGTCCTGCTCCTGAAATTCAGCTAAAACTTTATCTCCAATTAATTCCTTCCATTTACGTTCTTGTGCTTTTGGTTTGGTTTGAGCTACCGATTCCACCGATTTATGTTTGGTGTGTTTTTCTTGTCTGACCAAAGGACACGCTTTGTTTGACGATGACGTCCGTTACTGCCCTCCTCCTCCTCCTCCTCCTCCTCTTCCTCCTGTCCATCACTTCATCGTCAGCCGAGGTGGTGTACTCGTTGTCAGTCTGCGACAGCTTCTTTCTGGAGGGAACGCCGCCACAGATTCCAGGCATCTTGGAGGGAGGCAAAATCCTGAACCAGAACCAATACAAACCCATTTGTCAGACCTACAAGAACAAGAGAATGTTCCTGACGCTCTACGACATCAATAACAAGATCCCAGTGTTTTCTGCTTACAAGTACAGAGGAGAACAAGAACGAGGGAGACCCAAGAAAGGCTGGATGATCGAGCCACAGGTAGGCGTCATGTTGGACCCTTTTTATTTGATCTGTTTGGATCCACCTTTCTCTGCCCGCATCAGTAATCTGACCTTCCAGCTCTTTTACAGCTTGAGACTGAACGCGCCAACAAGAGCATGACGAGACAAGACAAACGGAAGACCTACGACCACCAGGCCGTCGACAACGATTACAAACACAATGGAATTTTCGACAGAGGCCACATCTTTCCAAGCTCTCACGCGTTCGACAAAGAGGAGAAACGGTCTACTTTCACGCTGACCAACATCGTTCCGCAGGCCGGCTCGTTCAACAAGGGAAGCTGGAACCGAATGGAGACGTGCATCAAGTGCGTCATGGACAGACACTGCCGGGACAGCAACGGTCATCACGAAGGCTTCGTGGTGACGGGAGCGCAGGCGAGCTCCGACGACACCCTCAACGACAAGGTCAACGTGCCCTCCAGGCTGTGGTCGGCATTCTGCTGCTACAGCGCCGACACGAAGACGTGGATGGCGAGCGCACACTGGGGCCACAACGTTCCCGATAGATCTAAGGACAAATACCTGCCGACTCGGACTCTGGCAGAACTCCACGACAAACTGGGGACGGCGGACTCGGAGTTCGAAGCGTTTCCTGGGACGCAGTGTCCTCTGCACACAACCGTCAGCGAGTTGTACCCGCAACACCACAACTGCCACTGCCCGCCTCGTCCGACCGCGTCCACATCCGGACCGTCGACCGCCGGCTCTTCCTCGCTTATCTGGGCCGCGCCCACGTGGCTCGCATACATGTATCACCGTGCGTACTGATGGACCGCTAAACGGTTGGATCAGTGGACGTTCTGTCTTGGTTTTGAAAACTATTAACAAATATGTGGTTGTAAAGGTCAAGACCGCAAAAACCCAACAATTCCACGACGAGCAGCAAGTGGGCAGAAAAAAACCAGAATTAGTCTCTGAGCCGGCCCGGTTTCGTTCCCTCTCGGGAGCCGGGCGGCTAACGGGCCCGTGTTGGGCTGGCGTGGGTCGTTTTCTAGAAACGCTGAGCCGCGATTTTAATTTCAGTGAGCTTTTTCTTTTCTCCAATGCAACGACGAGACTACAGATACATTACAGACGCCATCGTCACGAATGATTCTAATAATATACGATATACAATAATAACGGTCACTAATACTGATAGAACATGTTACGTCTGAAATTAGAAAGAAATTGGAAATTTCGAAACTTCTCAGACAAATTTATAACAATAGACATTATTATAAGTTCAATAATTTTGTATGCCTTGTCCTATATTTTAAATATATTTTATTAATGTATTGTCTTGTGTTTGATTGACCAGCATTTTATTTATTTTTCTTATTTTCAAATGACATTTCAGCATCTTTTTATATTTGTTTTTTATGTGAATCACTGCATATATTTCTTCTTAAAGTTTATTATTCTCATTCTTCTCTCCCAAAAAAAAGTGTTAAAAATGACATTAATGTTCGGAGCTGTGAGTGCGTGTGAATGCGTTTGAGTGCGTGTGAATGCGTTTGAATGCGTTTGAATGCGTTTGAGTGCGTTTGAGTGCGTGTGAATGCGTTTGAATGCGTTTGAATGCGTTTGAGTGCGTGTGAGTGCGTGTGAGTGCGTTTGAGTGCGTTTGAGTGCGTTTGAATGCGTTTGAGTGCGTGTGAATGCGTGTGAATGCGTTTGAGTGCGTTTGAGTGCGTTTGAGTGCGTTTGAATGCGTTTGAGTGCGTGTGAGTGCGTGTGAATGCGTTTGAGTGCGTTTGAATGCGTTTGAGTGCGTTTGAGTGCGTGTGAATGCGTGTGAATGCGTGTGAATGCGTGTGAGTGCGTGTGAATGCGTGTGAGTGCGTTTGAGTGCGTTTGAGTGCGTGTGAATGCGTTTGAATGCGTTTGAATGCGTGTGAATGCGTGTGAGTGCGTGTGAATGCGTTTGAGTGCGTTTGAATGCGTTTGAGTGCGTTTGAGTGCGTGTGAATGCGTGTGAATGCGTGTGAGTGCGTGTGAGTGCGTGTGAATGCGTTTGAGTGCGTTTGAATGCGTTTGAGTGCGTGTGAATGCGTGTGAATGCGTGTGAATGCGTGTGAGTGCGTGTGAATGCGTGTGAATGCGTTTGAGTGCGTTTGAGTGCGTTTGAGTGCGTGTGAATGCGTGTGAATGCGTGTGAGTGCGTGTGAATGCGTTTGAGTGCGTTTGAGTGCGTTTGAGTGCGTGTGAGTGCGTGTGAATGCGTTTGAATGCGTTTGAGTGCGTGTGAATGCGTGTGAGTGCGTGTGAATGCGTTTGAGTGCGTTTGAATGCGTTTGAGTGCGTTTGAGTGCGTGTGAATGCGTGTGAATGCGTGTGAGTGCGTGTGAATGCGTGTGAATGCGTTTGAGTGCGTTTGAGTGCGTTTGAGTGCGTTTGAGTGCGTGTGAATGCGTGTGAATGCGTGTGAGTGCGTGTGAATGCGTGTGAATGCGTTTGAGTGCGTTTGAGTGCGTGTGAGTGCGTGTGAATGCGTGTGAGTGCGTGTGAATGCGTTTGAATGCGTTTGAGTGCGTGTGAATGCGTTTGAATGCGTTTGAGTGCGTGTGAATGCGTGTGAATGCATTTGAATGCGTGTGAATGCGTTTGAATGCGTTTGAATGCGTGTGAATGCGTGTGAGTGCGTGTGAATGCGTGTGAGTGCGTTTGAATGCGTGTGAATGCATTTGAATGCGTGTGAATGCGTTTGAGTGCGTTTGAATGCGTGTGAATGCGTGTGAATGCGTTTGAATGCGTGTGAATGCGTGTGAATGCGTGTGTCAAGTGCGGCGGTCGTATCGGATTGTCGAGGAGGCGTTTGTGCGCGAGCAGCCGTGCATAAACAGCTCGGCTAATGTGGAAGCAGAGGCTGAACGTCATGGATCAGGAGTGAGCGCACACACACACACACACACACACACACACACACACACACACACACACACACAGCCAGCCTTCAGGTGGATGCTGTCAGAAGTCAGCAGGACTGCAGACACAGAAGTTTTATTTGCAGTGCTTTCGCAGGAAAAAAAATTGTTTTTAACATAGCAGTTGTCATGGTAACAGTATTATTATCGGTAACAGCATGAGTTTCGTTTGCAGGACGGGGACCCAGTGATTCCTTCATGACTGTATCAGAGGTAAGAGAACATCCTTTACATACATTTATATAATGTGTATATATATATATATTTTTTTTTTTTGTAATGTAACTTTAGTGATGATCAAGCCAACAGGAAGCGCTTCATTTATATTAATTTTGATAAAAGACCATAAAAACAATTCCCTGATAAAGAGTCATATGCGCTTCCTGTGATAATAATCCTGCTGCACATCACACAAATATGTGTTGGTCCTGCAGAGGGCGCCGAAGATGCTCGTGTGTATCGTCACTATTGTAACTGCTTGAGGTGGAGCAGTCACTTTACTCCCTGTGGTTCCCAACCTAGGGTTCGGGCCCCTCCAAAGGGTCCCTGGAACAATCTGAGGGGTCGAGGGATTGGTGGTAAAACTACGTTAATTGAAGTATTCCAGTGGAGTTTTTAGTAACATCACAAGGTGAAAATACTCAAAAGCATCAGAACTGTACGTCACTGCTATCAAGTAAAAGTACTTAGATTGATGCTTTTATCTTATTATCCCCCCTTTCTTCCTTTGTTCCTCTACTCTCCTGCAGTAAGGTGATCTTTTGCAGCTCCAGTAAAGGTCAAAGGTCAGGAGGAGGAAAGTGTCACAACAGGAAGTGTGTGTGCAGTTTATAAATAGTTAAAAGAGACAAAACGAGCCGTCCCGGACGATGGATTTATCTGTTTGTGTGTGTGTGTGAGAATAATTGGAAAGTTCAGTTATTGAAGAAATTGATTTATTATTGATAAGATTATAAAAGCCAATAATGACAGCTGATTGCATTATTGATTAGGTCAGATAATGCCACTGCTGAAGTTCCACAACACTATTATGAGATTATGTCGGTCTGATACACACACACACACACACACACACACACACACACACACACACACACACACACACACACACACTCTTTTTTTCCATCATCTTTTTCCATCTGATGATTCTTTGTTGACGTGAAGCCGCTGAAACAGTTGAACCCCCTCTGAGCGTCGTCCTCCGGTGCTTCCTGTCCTCCAGACGATGTCGTGGCGTTCGTCTTTCCGCTGCTCAAAGTTTCGCCACGTCTTCGGTAAGCCGTCCACGAAGGAGCACAGCTACGACGGGGGTGCCGATCACACGCGGTGTCCACGACAACCACTACTGCTCGACCAATCCCTGCTTCATCGCCGTGGTGACCGAGTGTGCCGGGGGCGGTTCCTTTCTGGTCCTGCCCATCCATCATGTATGAAGGCATTTTTTTAATTTTTCACTAGTTTCCTTCTTATAAACACAATAAAAGCAGAAATGAAGCTCTATTGAGCTTCAGAGGAGTCGGTAGGTCACCGACGCAGGCCAGCTGTTTCCTGTCTGGTATTCGTTTAGTTGGCTCCTCTTTTTCCTGTAAGAGTAAACTAACGCCGGCTAAATGTGAAGTGGCGGTGAGGCCTGAGAGGGTGAAATGGTTCTGGTGCTCTCTCAGACAGGCAGGGTGGACCCCCAGCACCCGAGGGTGTGCGGTCACGGCGGCCGAGTCCTGGACGTCAAGTGGAACCCGTTTGACGACCACTGCGTCGCCTCGTGCTCGGAGGACTGCACTGTACGCCGGTCACGGTCGTCTCTGTGTGTTTACCTTTATCGTTAAGATGCGAGCTCACGTCAGACCCGCGGCCGGACTCGGCCCGAGGTTACCTTTTGGAGTTGAATGCTGCAATATGTTTCTTTCACAACAACAGTACATTGAAATCGGCGTGTGTGCGTGTGTGAAGGTGAAGATCTGGGACGTCCCCGTCTGCGGCGTCCAACAGAACCTCACCAAGGCCAGGAAGACTCTGATTGGTCACTCCAGGAGGGTGGGGCTTATTGAGTGGCATCCGACCGCTGAGAACCTGCTGCTTAGCTCCGCCTACGACTACAAGGTCAGGCGCCTCATTGGTCAGTGCCAGTAGCTGTCACGGCATCACAACATTCAATTTAGTCCCAAAAAAAAAAGGGGTTTATTAAATCAGCACTTTTGTTTTTATATTGTTTATGAATTTTGTTCAGTTTTATAATTTACCTGAACAATCGTTATTATGTTTTCATATCAGAACGGCCGTGACTGCGTCTCTTCTCCTGCCTCAGGTCCTCCTCTGGGATGTGTCCCAGGCTGGTCCAGTAATCAGGCAGCCGGTCCGGGTGGTGCTGATGCCGCTCCACCACCGCTACCCGTCCGAGACGCTGCTGCTGTCGGCCAGCTTCAACAGCGACGGCAGCCGGCTGGCCGTCACGTCCAAAGACAGACGGGTTCGAGTCCTGGACCCGCGGACAGGAAGCATCTTACAGGTGTGTGGTTTTAAAAACATTTTTTTTAAATGAGTTCATTTTGCCTGACCGTGTGTCCTCATGCAAAAATGTGCAGCGATGTAACTTTCATCTGTGCAGGTGTCCAACAGTAAGTCGCACAGGGCCAACAAAGTTTTATACATCGGAGGCCTGAAGATGCTTCTGTCCACAGGAAGTTCGCCCTGGAACCACCGACAGATCGTCCTCTGGGACCCCGTAAGACAAACATCAGCCTCTTTTGAAACCTGTTGTTTATCACGACGAATCAACTCTTTGGTTACATTTGATGGTAAATTTAAACTGTTTCCGCAGGACGACTTGTCTGAACCGCTCCATGAAGAGGACCTGGACGGGTCTGCAGGAGTTCTCTTCCCGTTCTACGACCCGGACACGCACATGCTCTACCTGGCTGGAAAGGTCCATAAAACAAACACATATGTCCGGTCAGGCGTCTCTTCATGCAGTCGGTTGGGTTCGAACAGACTGAACCAATGTAGGACCAACCGCTTCAGACAAAATCCGTCTGAAACACACCGACAGTGAAGAGGTGTTTGTGTTTGTGTTTGTGTTTCCAGGGTGACGGAAACATCCGGTACTACGAGCTGAGCGCCGAGAAACCTTACGTCCACTTCCTGACAGAGTACAGGTCGCTGCTGCCACAGAAAGGACTCGGTCAGATCAGCAAACATCCACACACTCACACAACCCTGCGAGTTAGTCATTTCAGACACTGCTGAATAATTCAAATAATCTCAAAGCTTTTTTAAAAATAAATGTTTAAGTTGCTACGTAACGCCGAATGAGGTAAAACGAGGGACGTTGGTCTTACATACGTTTTTTTTCCCAATCTCAAAGAAACAAAGAAAGAAATCGCCGAAACTTCAAAGTGTAAGAAAAAGAGACTTCTCTTGGAAAGTAAAAATCCAAAACACAACTGCAGTTACCGCTTATCGCCACGTGTGTCGCCGAAGCAGAAATCTCTCCAGATCGTCGATTTAAAGTTTGTATCCTGATTAAAATGGATTTGGACCCTAAAACTCCCTGAAGACCCTAAAGAGACGTCGCTTCATGAACTCGTCAGCTGTATTAAGACTTACTGAAGTCTGACTGATGTCTCTGACCTCCGACCTCACTACAGGGGTGATGCCAAAGCGCGGCCTGGACGTGAGCGCCTGTGAGGTTTTCCGATTCTATCGTCTGATCGTGATCAAAGACCTGGTGGAGCCTCTGTCCATGATCGTACCGCGAAAAGAGGTCGGGAAGACGCATCCACCTCACTTTTCTTTATGTTGCAATCACTAAAGATGACGGCAGGAACAAAAGGACAGAAAGTCGTCTTACAGCGTTCAACTCTGTCCTCCCAGTCAGGAATCTTCCAAGAGGACCTGTACCCGATGACATCTGGAAACCAGGCGGCCATGACGGCTCAGGAGTGGCTGCTGGGGATCAACAGAGGTCAGTGGCCGACAGGTTCGTAATAGATATCCAGTTTTTCCCATCGTGGCTACCGACAGACTCTTACATCTCTCCACCAGGCCCAGTGCTGATGTCTCTGAAGCCGGGGACTCGAGTAGCCAACCCTTACCCAGAAACCCCGGCTGAGAAGGGGGTGGTGAGGCAGCGGAGCTCCCTCGGGCTCCCGGTGGGTCCAGCTGTGGGTGCGGTGACGATGGTACACATAAACTTTATGGAGGAGGTAAACGACTTTCTACGCTCTGAACTCACTTTCTGTGATTTATTTGTATGAATCAAAAATATTCATAATTAAAACTGCAAGCTGTGATATGTGACGCGGCCGTGGAGTTCATCAAGTCGGTCCGATAAATTCTGCAGGAGTTAGTTGAAGGTGCAACACGTGCAAAAAGCCAGAAATGGCCACTAAATTCAAAATGGCGGACTTCCTGTTGAGTTTAGCTCACGGTGCTGAAAGACTTTTTTCTAGATCTGGGTGTGACGCACGTGTTCACAGAATTTCGTTCATGTAGGTGAAAGCAGCCCTGAGATCTCATTTTAGGGGGCGCTAGCGAGCCGTTTTGTGACGTCTTCCAAAAAAAACTATAAAATACCAAATTCTCCACTCGGGCTGATTTCATTCGTTTTTGAACGAGTTAAAGCTGCCAAAGACGTAACCTCGACTGGATTTAACCTCGACTGGATTTAACCTCGACTGGATTTGACCTCTCAGGACCTGAATCTGCTTCGGTTGAACTTCCACTGAATTCTGATTTGGGGACGGATCTCTTCTCGTGAGCTCTTACTCTCTTTTTTTTACCTCCTGCGTGGTGGTTGTGCCGCTGCTCTCTTTCCGAGGCCTTCCTGGAGGAGCAGCTGGCCTACCAGGACGCCAAATACCCCCGAGACCTGAGCGATCTGTCGGGCTGGCAGCCGGACGAGACGCAGATCCCTCAGTGGACGTACGGCTGCACGCCGCACTGCTGTGAACCCGCCGAGCGGCCGCCGCCGCCGACCGAGAGCGAGGTCAGAGGGCGGTTCTTCTTCTTCTTCTTCTTCTTCTTCTTCTTCTTTTTTTATTTTCGCGTTCAGTTTCCCGCTTCATCCCGCTGTTTGTGTTTCAGCTCCTGCAGGCGTTTTACAGACAGCAAGACGAGATCAGAGGTCTGAGGGAAGAGCTTCACCACAAAGATGTGAGCACACCATCTGAACTTAAAATGGAAAGGCGGTGAAGAGTGAGATCCAACGTTTGAGTGACGTGTTGTTTCCTGTTCTGCAGGTGAGGATCGATCAGCTGGAGCTGGAGATCAGAAACAACAGAAACAACATGAGGGCCAGCTTCTGATTTCGACCGGTCAACCGCTGTTTTTAGAAATACTCCCCAATAAAACTCACTCACGTTGAGGTTTCTCCACCGTTGTCTTCTTTCAAAGTCGCACACCCAAAAAAACCCGGTATGTTTCAGAGGAAAGACAAGAAAAAGCTCAACCTCCCTGCAGGTTTCGGAAATAAACTGGAATTTGTATGTGAATCATTTTAAATGTTCGTCGCCGCCTCAAAGGGACATTTCAGATCGTAAGCTTGACACCATTTAATATAAAAAGATGGAAGTGATAGTGAATCACTGCAGTCACGTCAGATGTTTGCGTGTTTTTGACCTGCTGTTGGTTCATAACTGGATTTTTTGTTTTTGTTTTAATAACCAACGATTGTAAAAGAAAGAGGATCAACTAAAAACATAAGAAGACAACAACGGGGCGATTGGTTAATTAGCCCGTAGTTTACGTTAAAGCTCGCTTGTGTCCATTTTTAACGAGATAACAAGAAAACAGCCAAAGCAAACGCTACTTTGAATTTTTCCATAACTTATAAAATAATATTTAGTTTCGTTTACAAACTCATTATTTGACTTTTTGTCACAGAATTTGTAGCTATTGTAAATTTATTTTAATTTAAAAAAATATGGCGTTTTGAATGCCTTCCACGTGATTTTTTTATTGTTACTAAATGAAGACATTGAATGCAGGACTTATAACTGAGTATTTCAACACGGTCTTAATTCCAGTTTTACGTCATTCACAGCTGATCCTGTCTGACCGGCTGATATCACCGCCCCTCCGGGGAGCACAGGGGAGGAAAACAAACGCGCCTCCTCGCTCGGGGGAAAAAAAGAAAAACGTGCAGTAAACACTTCCGGGGATGTTTGACTTTTCTCGCTTTTGGCTTCACAACTTTTTAATCAGTCAAGTTTTCAGGTTGTGAATTTGAAATATGAGGAGTTGACGGCAGCGAGAAAAACAAGAAGGAGAAGAAGAAGGAGGAGGAGAAGGAGGAGGAGAAGGAGGAGGAAACAGGAAACAGGAGTTTGTTTGAAAGCTGTGAAGGTAAAATCTGCCTCCGCCCGTTTGTTTTCTATCCATGAGAATAAAAACCATTTCATCTGTTTTTTACTCTCCGTTTCGTCACTTTACGACGTGTTGAAATGTAGAAACCGAGTTCCGGCGTGCAGAACAAACATGAAATGAAACAGCCCTGGATGTTATTGTCTGCCAGGTGTTCCTAATAAACTGGCAACCGAGTGCCGATTCAGACATATGAAGGAAAATAAGACTAAAATACACCAATTAAAGGCAAATAAATGAACTGTAATGTCTCAAACAGGCCAGAATGAGCTTCTTAACAGCGTTAATTCAGTTTAAATGACAGATTATTTTCTGTATTTAATGCAGCACTTTGTGCATTTAACGTCACATTGTGTTTTTATTGTAATTACAGCTGTTAAATCTGGATTATTGTACGCCCGTCCATTTTATTCAACGTTGTATTAGTATTTTAAAGCGTTTAATCGATTGGTCGAATCAATGAAGTGCAAACAAAACAAGAAGTGTTTTAGATTCGAGATTCTTCCAGTGAACTCTTTGGATTGTGAACATGAACACTGTCATTAACTTTTTGTAATTTTATTCCAGCCACATGCACCTCGTACTTTGTTCATCCTCCTTTAAATAAAACGTATATTAAAATAATTCACACAAAAAAACTTTAAAGAAATGTAGAAAATAAAAGAATAAGGGTGTAAGCTGTTGAATACAAACGTGCAGTTTTATGCAAAAAGAAGCAGGAAGCAGCGATATCTGATGTTTAAGTGAACTGCACATTTACATTAGAGATGAAATAGATAGTAAATAGTGGCGGAGCAGGTGGGATGATACAGATGGTGCCATCTTTACCTGTCACTCACTTTATTTATACAATTTCAGACCAACGTTTCTCAGATTAAACAAGTGCACAAGGGAAGTTCATCTTCCCCTTACTAAGCAGAAGTACAGGTAACTCCATATCTAGTGGAAGTATTATGTGCATATATATATATATAAACATATATATATATATATGGTTCTCGTTGTGCAGAGTTTATTTTTTACTTTAAACGTTGGGACATGCCACATTGAAAATTGTAACTTCATTTTTGGGGGTTTTGTGAGGTCAAAGGTCGCCCTTTCTTCGACAAGCATTGTCCCATCACACCCTTAAGATGAGGCGTCTGCACTTTGCACTTATTGGAGATAAAGTTTTAGGCGTGGAAATCGTATCGCCCGTCCTCTGTTGCAACGTCTCAGCAAGGCCGAGTGACTCAACGGTTCCATAAAGAGTGAATTATTCAACTGGGTTTTATTTATTGTGCAAAAATCACCACATCAAAACGAAACCGGGACTTTTATTTTGGCGATCCCTCCGACCTGCTGCTCTTTTCTCTCTCCGCTCACTCCACCCGGGCCGCCGGTCACCTCGGAGCCTGGTTCTGACGGAGTCTGGTTCTGACGGAGCCTGGTTCTGACGGAGCCTGGTAGAGTCTGGCTCTAACAGGGTCTGGTTCTGACGGAGCCTGGTTCTAACGGAGTCTGGTTCTAACGGAGTCTGGCTCTAACGGAGCCTGGTTCTAACGGAGTCTGGTAGAGTCTGGCTCTAACGGAGCCTGGTTCTGACGGAGCCTGGTTCTAACGGAGTCTGGTAGAGTCTGGTTCTAACGGAGCCTGGTTCTGACGGAGCCTGGTTCTGACGGAGCCTGGTTCTAACGGAGTCTGGTTCTAACGGAGTCTGGTAGAGTCTGGCTCTAACAGAGTCTGGTTCTGATGGAGTCTGGCTCTAACGGAGCCTGGTTCTAACGGAGCCTGGTTCTGACGGAGCCTGGTTCTAACGGAGTCTGGTTCTAACGGAGTCTGGTTCTGACGGAGCCTGGTTCTAACGGAGTCTGGTAGAGTCTGGCTCTAACGGAGCCTGGTTCTAACGGAGTCTGGTTCTGATGGAGTCTGGTTCTAACGGAGTCTGGTAGAGTCTGGCTCTAACGGAGCCTGGTTCTGACGGAGCCTGGTTCTAACGGAGTCTGGTTCTGATGGAGTCTGGTTCTGACGGAGGCTTTTTTTTTTTTTTTTTTTTTTTTTTTTTTTTTTTTTTTTTTTTTTTTTTTTTTTTTTTTTTTCTTTCTTACTGTTAAAAACAAAGATGAGCTGAGATAACTTTTTTTTTTTTTTTGGGGGGGGGGGGGGGGTATTTGTTTCTGTATAAATTGAATTGAATTGCAGTGGACGATTGTGACCACTAGATGGAGACAGACGACCGAACATGAGTGGTCGTGAGGGTGCGAAGCGTTTGAGTTGATTTGATTTTTGACTTTATTGATCCCACAGTGGGGACATTCGGTCGTCATAGCAGCATAGAAAGAATAAAAAGGTGAAAACACAATATGAATAAATACACACATTCATCACAGAAGATTTAAACTGCTTTAATTTGGCTTTATTGAACGCAGGGTTAGGGTCATCCAATAAGACTCAATTTGAATGTTTTCTCTTTGGTCCAGACGAAGAGGACCGAGGAGGATGGAGGTGGCGGTGCAGAGAGGCGGAGTCAGCGTTTCGGCGTCCGGCGTCGTATCGGAGGAAACTCCTCCGGCGGTGAGACGGCATGAAAACTTCTTCTTACTGTCCAGCTCTGATGTTTCTGATCTCCACTCAACGTGTACATTTAGACCAAAAGCCTCTCTGTCGCTCCCCGGTGGCTGGTTGCCGTATTGCTTACTCATGCAATCATCCAATCAGCCAACGCCGAGTGTTTTTTTGTTTTTTTTATGCCGCTGATCTCGTCAGACTTTCATCACAAACGAAAGAAAAAAACAGCTCCAGTGAGGGAACACCTTGTTGACGAGAGAGGTCAGAGGTCAGAGGTCGAGGTGGTTGGAGCTGACAAGAGAAGCTATACGGTATCTCAGATGGTGGAATTAACCCTCGTCAGTAAGTATTTAGAGTTATCGAGTGTCGATTGATTCAAGACGTCGACTCGAAGCCTCGTTTTTGATCCGCTCCTGTTTGCCCCGTTAAAATTACGGCATCTTTACGAGCTCAAATCTTTGTTCGCAAAATAAAAGCCTTTTTATAATACGAGGCTTTTATTGTGAAACGTTTTGCAGGAACCTGTTGAGAACACTTCCGATGAATAACCCAGACGCTAGCGTATATTTGTCTTCCTTAAATGAAAGCGATTTTTAAGATATTTCGTCCACGGTTTTGGAACTTTTTCATCGCACCTTGTAAATAAAAGAGGATGTAATCGAAGAAAAAAAAATTTGATATGTAAATACAGAGAGATCAAATTAAAACAAACAAATAAAAGTATTAAAACAAACAAGTAAAAGTATTCAAACGGTGGTGGAGCCGCGACTGCAGAATAAAACTGTGTTGTTGTTGTTGTTTTTGTTTTTTTGAAGAGTTTTTGGGTGGATTTTCTCTTTAAGAGCTCGTCGTAGAAACCAGGAAGCGTCTCCGACCTTTGGAAAGAGCGAAGGTGGTCTCCGGCAGGTCGCTCTGCGTCACTGCATGCATCGCTGTCTCTTTGATGAGACGCAGCACCTCCGAGTTCATTTCCTCCGGCCCACCGAGTCCTCCACAGTATGTGTGTGTGTGTGTTTGTCTGTCTCTGTGAGGACCTGTGTGAGTGTTGCAGACTTCGGTAGTGAGGACATTTGGACCGGTCCTCTCTTCGGGACACACTCGGGGCCTGTTTGGGGGCCCAGACCCGGTTTTCGGGGTCCGGGTTTGGGTTGCCGTGTGCGCGTGATGTCATCGCTGGTCCTCACAGAAGACACGAACGTGCGTTTCGTTCCCTCCCGTCCACATCGGGTGACTGTTTCCTGTCTCGAGCGCTCCAGTGACCTCTGACCTCTCTCGCCCGACGCCGATCGCAGCAGGGAGCCGCGATCTCCGCGGTGACCTGGCAACCTTTTGATCTGATTGGCCCCCGTGAGCTTGCGGTTCCCACGGTGATCCTTCCATACATTGTCACGGTTGCCTTGATTCCTGACCCTTGACCTCTTTACTGTCGGGTATCACTGATGTTTATGGAGCTGAGACTCGTGCTGCGTTCAAGAACTGCTGGAAATTTGAGGAATCATGCAGCTTTTTTTCTCATCCTTCAGACTTTTTCACATCCAGTTTAAAACTAAATTCAAGTGTCGAGTCTCAGCTCAATTTTTACGAACTGTGTGTGAGATCAGACCTTTAGATTCAATGAGTGCAGAGTTTACGTGTTCGAGTGTAGAAGCTGTTTTTAAGGTGTGAACCATAAACTGTATATAAAAGTGGACGTAGTTTCCGGGTCTGAAAAATGAGATCAGTACAGAAGTGCCATAAACTGCAATACCACCAAGTGCCACTAGGTGCTGTCAATAATAATATTAAGTCAATAATTTTGCTTGCTAAAGTCACTCCTTCTTATTAGTTTTCTGGAGGTCCATCTGAAAATAATCCCTCATTCATTAGAAAAGAAGATTCAAGAAGACCTGTTTTTGGGGGCGTGTCTGTTTGATTGACAGGCCTGTGGTGCTGTCTGCCTTCCACCTCCATTTCTGGACGACTTTAAAACCAACCTGCAGGAACTTGAAGCAGCATTTTCAACCGTGAACTTTTTCACCTACGCTGACGTTCTTTACAGGAAGGAAACAGCAACTGTAACCACAGAGACGATGACGTCACCGCCGGTCCGGCTGAAGCAACGGCAGCGGTCGCCACGGAAATGCCGCAAAGCAAAGGTAAAGGTCGTAATATCATCTTGATTTTCCTTTTTCGCAGTTTACGGCTTCAGGATCCGCTGGCGTTTTTACTTTGAGATGATCCAAACTTTAGATTAGAACCTGCAGCGATGAGTCGATTCATGGATCTGTTGGTCGACAGGAAAGTTTGCATGTTGAGTTTTATATGTATATTTATATAAAAGACCAGAAAAAAAACACCAAAATTCTGGTTCCAGCTTCTCCAGTGTGTCTCTTCTGCTGCTTTCTGTAATCTTCTATGAATAAATTCATTGTATACTAAAATTTTTAAGCTTGGGACATTTGCACGCGTCACTTGATTCAGAGAAAAATGCAACTTTATAAACCTAAAAATGTTATAGATAAAACGCCGAATTGATAAAATTTTCAACAGTTTACTCAATTATAAAATAACTATTAGTTGCAGCTCAAAATTCATTTATCTTTGACTATATTTGAATATCAATAAAATAATGAATGAATCTTCACCGTGATGGCTTTGTGTTTCCATTATCAGACAGTCAAGTAAATAAATTTGACTTCTCTGATGGTATTTTATTCAAACTTGCATCCACGTTGACCTTTGACCCCAGCTCCTGACCACCCAGCGACTCCACGGACTCCAAAGACCGGACCTGTGGTTGTTCAAGGCAACAAGAACCTGGCCGGCGAGAAACTGCAGAGTGTCCGCAAGTGGAGCATCACCGCATATAAGGTGGGCGGAGTCTAACTGCACTTTCTGTTTCCATTCCCGCGGAGCAGATATAATCAATAATTATCGGTCCGATCGGGAATCGCACTCGTTCTCCCCCGCAGTGCACCCGGCAGGCGCTGTCGGAGAAGCTCGGCCGCGGATCTCGTACGGTGGATCTGGACCTGGAGCCTCGACTCGAGCTGCTCAAAGACGACCGGCAGCGCTACGATCACGTGACCAAGCTGGCTCAGACGCTGGCCAATCAGCTCGCTCAGTTCACGGTTACCCAGAAGACCCTGGGAGACGCCTTCGCCGAGCTCAGCCTCAAAACACCGACGTTGCACGTGAGCCTTGGGAAAATATTGGGTGCCAAAAAAACAGCTAACTCGAATATGGAATAGTGTTTTTCTGGGAATGCCCGTCGCTAGCGGAGAGTAGACGCGTTAAAGCGTTTAAATCAACCGATGTTGTGTGATTTGTGCGTCAGGTGGAGTTCGGCGTGAACGCGGAGGCCCAGAGGTTTCTGTCGAAGAGCGGCGAGACTCTGACGACGGCCGTCACCACCTTCACGTCCGACATGAACACTCTGGTCAACAAAACCATCGAGGACACCATGTCCAGCGCCAAGCAGTACGAGGCTGCCAGGTGGGTGGAGAACGCACGCCTCTGACTACTTTCAGGAGGACTAATTTGCTATGAATTCTGGGTAAATTAAGCCATCTCACCGTAGATGACCATTGTCACTTCCCTACACTTCCAGGATCGAGTATGATGCGTACCGAGTCGACCTGGAGGAGCTGAACCTGGGGCCCCGGGATGCCGTCACCCTGCCCAAACTGGAGCTGGCCCAGAAGAACTTCCAGAGCCAGAGGGAACGGTACCAGAAGAGCCGAGACGACCTGTCCGTCAAAGTCAAGCTGCTGGACGAGAACAAGGTGAGAAGAGTTTATTTTAGAAAACTTGGATACGAAGAAACGTTCACGAGTCTTTTAACGGTCACGTAACGGTTGGTTCTGTCACCATCCCACCATATTATTATTTTTTATGTCTTCTCATTATTTGTGTGCCAGTTTTTCCAAACCAGTCAAACCTTTTTTTTTCAAGCTGTATTTGCACATTTTTAGCTTGTATTGAAGAATCTACATTAGAGAGATGACCAAAGATGTGCAAAGAAAAAGGTTCAAGTAAAACTCGTACCACAAAAGCATCCCATAAAGTCTCCCTCTCTTTTTGTTTTCATTTTTACTTGGTATTTTTTTATTTTTTCCCCTCAAAGTTTTGCCACTTCCGCTGCAAAATTTAAGCTGTTGAAAGTGGAACAAGACGAGGAGGGCCGTGACCGGAAGGCCTTATTTTTCATCTGTCCCATTCTTCTCTAATATCTCAGGAACATCTCGAGGGAATGTCTTCAAATTTGGCACAAACATGCACTTGGTCCTGAGGATGAACTCAATAGAAGTTGAGGGTCAGAGGTCACTCTGACATCACGTCCGCCCCATTCTCGTGAACAGTGTCTTGAGGGAATTTCCTAAATTCTCAAACACGACTGAATTGGTGACACTAATCTTGAAACTGTGTTTAGAATCTATGCTGTTGGATTTTAAAATCTGTAGCTGCTTTTGCAGCAACATCCATATTTGAAGCATCAAAAACAGTATTGGGAGTTTTATTCCCAACCCTACATGTCACTGTTTAGTAGCATCTGAGGTATTGTACATAAAGGAGTGTGCTCAATCTAAGATATAAAGTGACATAAGAGTTATAAATGCGAGCCAGTACGAACTTGACTGATTACTTTCCATCTCTGCAGGTGAAAGTTCTCCGGAACCAGTTATGGCTGCTCCACAGCGCCGTCGCGGCTCACAGTTTGTCCTGTCAGCATTTCCTAGAGCAGAACATTCAACAAGCTGGCGAAAACCTCGGCGACCCCAGCGTGGGCCCCCCCTCCTGGCTGGAGGAAAGTTGACGCAACAAAGAGACGACAAAGATTCATCGCATGGCAGGTGGACAGATGTGAGTGCGGAGGAGCTTGTGGGATTGAAGGATGCTGTGTGAGGGAACGTTTGGGAGTAGAAGTGTTCGGATGGATGTGAAATTGGGAATACTTTGGTAGGTAGGTTATTTCTACTGGAGTGGAATTACATTTTCTAGATTTGGGATGGATTTCCAGCAGACCGGGTGATTAATTGCTGCAGGAATTGGGAGTTAAAATAATTATATCGGATATCTGGAAAGGTCTCAACATGTGGTGGGACTGCAAAAAAAAGTCTTGAAAATGATTCTGAAATTATATTTAGGAGATTATCTCTCTGTCTTCACCCTACGTATATTCGCAGACAATGCAGTACTGTTAAAGAGAAACACAAACACATGCACCCCTTCTGGCTTCCTTTCCTCTGTCTCAGTGTTGGGGACTAAACCCATCTAATCCTCTGCGAAGCACTAAGCCTTTCTTTGAACTTTAAAAAAAAAAAACAGCCGCTGCTGTCGGAAACTCACGGCGACTCAAAGTGCCTCAACACTCCTTGAAAACAGCGTCACAGCCGATAAGCGCTGCTACAGTCCTCAGCAGCTCCGGTTGGCTGCTCGACCTCTCGTCTCTCATTGTTTTATTTGCAAAGAAAACTTCTAGACGAGCAGCTTGTGGTTTTTTTTAGTCAGCACCGACCATCACTAACACCAGAATATATCAGCTGGAGATAAATGGAGTTAAAACTTGATTTGTTAAAACATCAAAATGAATCGGCCAAGAAAAAGTACAGATCTCAGTTGAGTTTTTGAGTTTGAGTCATTTTAAGCTTGTCTTATTGGCTGCTCGTCATTTCCTTCTCCGATTTACATCACAAGCAGCTCAACAACCTTGTAGAGACCAATCATTTGCATCAGATGTTGCTGAACGTCGACGATGCAAGCCGGTTCATTGGTTATCAAAAGTTGGTCGTCGTCATTCTTTCAGACAATATTTCATCAGGAGACAAAGTTTTGGAGCCTTTTTTTCAAGCTACACCTTGATGAAAGATTTGGACATTTGATGAACGACCTCCTGTAAACTCAACTAGCGGGGAACCAGCATTGACTTACTGAGACCAATAATTTTCTGCAAGCTAATAATGTGTCAATGTGTTGTTAAGGCCGGGTTGGTTGTCTTTTCAATCGTAGCCAAGGTTTTATATTTTGAGCCACTGTGTCCTGTCAAACGCTTCTGGACATCATCACGGCTGCACTCCTCAAAGAAGATGCTTTTGATTAATGGTGAACTGTATTTTGTTAAAGAACGACTTGTATTGTCAGCTGTTCTCTTTACATGGTTTACATCAAAAAAATGTGTCATTGCTACGAACCCAAAAAAGAATACCACTATGTCGATGATGTTGCCTCATTCACAGGTAAAAAACGGTTGGTTGTAGCAACAGTTAATCACCAGCTGAAGCTTTAGTATTTATTTACTGTCTGTCGAATCAAACGCTCTATTGTCATCAGTTTTTTTTTTAACCCCAACCGACGACAAGCTGCACACATACGACTTCAACAGAACTCAAATTGCGTCCATCACAGGAACTCATATACACACTCCAGTTGATAAATGGCTTCCTCGTTTTAACATTGTCATCAGCCACTTGCAAAAAGACCTTAAGAAGTTTTACTATTAATTATTTGAAAGGCTACTTTATCATTATTGTGTTAGCCATGATTAAAGTTTGAAACCAAAGGCCTACAATTATATACTTCGCAGATCCCTTCAGCTTTGAAATACGAAGTCTGTAAAGTTATATTCAGTTTGGTTGGAATTACTAAATACATTTGCTGCTTCCTTGTTTACCTTTTCCAATTGGGACCATTCATTTAGTGACTTTTTAGTGGACAAAATAACAGTAAAAGGTTCTTTTAAAATAATGGGGCAAAAGTTCAATTAGCTTCCATCATAATATGGGCTGTTTCTGTTATTTTGTCCACGTACTGTATCTTCTCGCACTCTTTGCACTCTATTCAAAGCATAATCTGCCTTCTCATGATGTTGTGAGATGAAATGTTCTTTCATGACTCCAAATGTCTTTTTTGACATGTATGAACGTTTTTGTTTTTGTGTGTATCAGTATACCTCAACAACAGCACCAACTATGCAACTATGACTGTGGACGTTTTTGTGCAATAATGACCCAAACACCTTCTTGCCTTTTAAAACATTAAACGTACACCACCAAAATAAAATTTGGCCTTTAGAAAGGGAAATTTACGCTCAAGTTAAAAACGTCAAACTGTTGTTGTGACCTCAAGGTTCGACATCTCCAAGAATTTTGTCATTTTTGTCATCCCGAGATCCACTTACGATCTTTTCTTCCTGAGTTTTCAGCTGCATCGGGAACGTCTTGGATGGATGTAGTTTCGGTAACCAAAGCAAATTCAAAGCGACATCTTACGAGCAACCTCCATGTCAGTTCTAGGAAAACTGGGATGCGGTTGAAAGCTCTGGTGAAAAATCAAATAAGTTGACCTTGAATGGATTTTTCTTGATGGGTGGGCTGTTGAAGATTAGAACAATTACTTTATAAATGTTAGAGTTTTGATCACTAGAAAAAGATCAACCGCAGTCTTTCTTAAATATGTTGAAGCTGCCGGACTTTTACAAGTTTTTATAAAAAAAACAACAAAAACAACTTAATATAAAATGTGTTCTGTGCAGTTAACTGTAAAGGAATAGTTCGGGGTTTTTTCGGCAGGTGAATGAATGTTTTTTTTTCCCAGTAGCATCAGGGTTGGTTTTCCGCTGTTTCTCCTCCAATAGACTGATGACCAGTCAGCTTTTTTTTTCTCAGGTGCTTGTTGCAAAAATAAAATCCTCTTAGAATCAGACTGCCAAAACCTGAATAAGTCTCAAGCCAGCCTGTAGTCCACGTCTACCCGCAGGACTAAAGTAAAGTGTTGTAGACGCCAAATGAGGACCAAATGTGCATAAATACCAAATTGTTTTGAATCTTGTTTGTCAAATCTACCAATAAAAACAACTGAGTGCAAAAATAGGACAGATGTTTACTTTGTGAGTTTCTGCTTATTGCCTCATTTTGAATTCTATTGGTTTTAGTTTCATTTGTGTTTTTCATCATTTCTTTTTCTCCCATCAGATTTCAGGTTCTTTCCACAGTTTGGTGTTTACCTCCTCCCCCTGACGCTGGTTTTTCCACTCCTTCCTTGAAACGTGTCCTGTTGTGACGAGTTCTTGCAGAACAGGGTTGAGTTCTCTTTCTGAAAAATCGTACCACAAAACCTTCAGTTTGTTATCAAGAGATGTTATTTTCTTTGTTCACAGACAGAAAGGTTTTTGTTGAAGAAAGTTGTTGATTTGAGGGGTTAAATTACACTTTTCAAAGGTTTTAAATGACTTTAGCATTTTCTTTCTGGCTGCGGGAGGTAATGATGGTTCTGTGCATTGGTCATCGCTTTTGAGAGAAATATTTCAACATATTAATTAGATTGCCATGAAATCAAACACAAGGAGAGAGTGCTAACCGCTCAGGTTTTTAGTATTTTTTTTAATTCCCTTTAGAGAAAACGATGGTTCCCCCTATAAACTGGGCCTCGCAGAGCTGCCAGTTGTAATTTGTCCTAAATTTCATCTTCTATCTTGACTTTTATGCTGCAAAATTAGATTTAAGGGGACATTTTGTTCAGTTCTTGCATTGCATTGTGGGTCGACATTAACTGCAATTCAACATTAAAAAACAAACACCGAAACGATCCTGGAAACATCTGGTTTTCCAGGTGTGGACGCTCTACAGACTCGCAGCAGAACGGATTAACATGCAGAGGAAGTGTTTCTGTCTTTAAATGGAGGGATTCAGAGTCTGGTCTGTTTGTGCTGCTGTTGATCTGATTGCTTTAAAGAGAGGCAATTATTCACCCGGCAACACCAACACAAACCGGACTCTGCTGTTTTGTCTGTGTGAATGTGTTCTCTTGCATCCAGGCTCGTTTCCCCCCCAAACATCAGAATAGACTTCCTGGTAACAAAGACTCGCTCTCTTCTGCTTTAGGAAGAGGATTTGTATTTTTTTAATGGTTCATCTTTGGACCGAAGCGAAGTGTTGATTAACTTG